>NC_050576.1:204768388-204930888 GCF_011100635.1 Trichosurus vulpecula | reverse complement strand
GTTAGTTGATTTTTAAAGGTGTTGTTTTCTTCAGTGATTTCTTTTTGAGTCTCCTTTAGCAAGCTATTGACTTGTTTTTCATTATTTCCTTGCATTGCTCTCATTTCTCTTCCCAATTTTTCCTCCATGTCTCTTACTTGATTTTCAAAATTCTCTTTGAGCTCTTCCATGGCCTGAGACCATTTCGTATTTTTCTTGGAGGCTTTGGATGTAGGAGCCTTGACCTTGTTGTCTTCCTCTGGCTGCATGCCTTGATCTTCCTCATCACTAAGTGCGTAAGAAAACATCGTTTCACAAAGAAAGTAACCTTCTATAGTCTTATTCTTTTTCCCCTGTTTGCTCATTTTCTAAGCCAATTATTTGACTTTTGAGATCTTTGTTAATTGGAGGGTCTACTGCCCCCAGTTTCAGGGGTTTTGTGCAGCTGCTTTCAGAGATATCTCCAGAGACCTGTAAATTCTCAGTTCCTCCAACGTGGTATGATCAAAAGAGAGGCACTTACTCCTCTCCTGGCCTGTGCTCTTGTCTGTGAGCAAGCACTTTTTTCTCCCCTAAAACTGCAAGGAGGTTTCCCTCTCCACAGACATGTCAAGCTCTGCCATGCCAGTATCCCTCCTAATATCAGGACTGCCACCCAGGACTTCAACCCAGAAAAGCCACTTGGTTCTCCTACTGTCAGTAGGTTGACAGCTCCAGAAAAAGCATTGCTGCACGGTGGCTGCTGCCACCCTGGGACTTGGGCTAGGGTTATGGCCTGACCATGCTCCCCTCCCACCCATGTGAAATAGTTTCCCCACTCACATTTGAAGCTGTCTTTGATGTTTGTGGGTTAAGAAGTCTGGAAACTGCCATCATTTCATGGTTTCTCCTCCTCTAGAATTTGTTTAGAGTAATTTTTACAGGTATTTTGAGGGGTTTGGTGGGAGAGCTCAATCAGGTCTCTGTTTCTACTCTGCCATCTTGGCTTCACCCCAAGGTCTTCACAATTTTATAACCCTTTGGACATAGTAGGGATACTGATCTTAAACCTCATCAGAACATGAACTAGTTTTTAGAACTATTAATTAAGCAATTTACATATGTCCAGAAAACTGCTAATCCATACCTACTGTGAAAATGGCCAGTCTCAGTGGTGGTTCTCTCTACCATTAGCTCTCAACATTCCAATGGATGGTTGCCACCTCTGTACTCACATAACTCTGTGTGTTTTGAACTGATGAGATTATCACCAAGCCTCATCATTTCTACTTTGATGTTTCTATTCCATATAGTAAAAGGTAAAAGCAACACAAAAACAGAAGGAAAAAAAAGCAACTTAGACCCAGACAAAACTTGACGGGTTCAATCTTCCTTTGCTAGCTTCCTCATGGATCCAGTTACCATGATGACAGGTGAGGGAATCAGCTAGCCAAACTTTCTAGCCAATTTTTAGGATGCTGATTGAAAAAGTCCTGCATAATTCACAGCCAAAAAGATGTCTGTGTACGTACATGTGTGTGTGTCTGTGTGTCTGTGTGTCTGTGTGTGTGTGTGTGTGTGTGTGTGGAGAGGAGAAAGGGGAAGTTGTTCCCTTTTGTGCAGTTACTTAGTAATTGCCTCTTCCAGATTGGTGGTCGATCAAGAAAATTTCTTTCATGTCACAATGCAAGTCAGTGCGGCCAGAAATAGCCTTTCCATTCACTCCACCTCCACCTCATCTTCCATTTGTAGATCTTGGGTTGCTGAATTGTCAAGGGTGGAACAGACAGATAGCATTAACAGTAATGTCTGTGTTGATGAGATAACAATGGAATCTATGTATTAGAGTTTTTGGAATTATAATAATAGCAAAAATAGTACCTAGCATTTAAAGAGTAAATTCTATTTATTTTGAAATAACTTTTATGAAATTTATTTACTTTTACCTTCATAGATGCCTTTGTTTGGCATGGAATGTCACATTGGATCATTAAATACTATTCCTTTCTATAAATGATAAAGAATGTGACTTACCCAAGTGGTAACATCTAGTAGAATAGTTGAGCATAGACAACCACATTGCTAGCTCAGATATCTTTTCTTTTTTTCTAATTTGTTTTTTATTATGTAATATTTTTCATTTTCAACATTGATTTCCACAAGACTTTTTGTTACACATTTTCTCCCCAATTCTACCCTCCCCCCCAGATGGCATATATTCTGATTGCCCCTTTCCCCATTCTGTCCTCCCTTCTGTCACCCACTCCTCCCTTCACCTTATCCCCTTTCCCCTTACTTCCTTGTAGGGCAAGATAGATTTCTTTACTACATTGCCTGTACATCTTATTTCCCAGTTATATGTAAAAAATAACTTTGTTTTTTAACATTTGTTTTTAGAACATTGAGTTCCAAATTCTCTCCCTTCTCCCCTCCCCACCCACCCTCCTTGAGAAGACAAGCAATTCATCACAGGCCACACATGTATCATTACGCAAAACACTTCCATAGTAGTCATGTTGTAAAAGACTAACTACATTTCCCTCCATCCTATCTTGTCCCTCTTTATTCACTTTTCTCCCTTGACCTTATCCCTTGTCAAAAGTGTTTGCTTTTGACTACCTCCTCCCCCAATCTGTTCTCCCTTCTATCATCCTCTCCTCATCTTATCTCCTTCCCCCCTACTGTCCCGTAGGATAAGATACCCAATTGAGTGTGTTATTCCCTCCCTAAGTCAAATCTGATGAGAACAAAATTCACTCATTCCCTCTAATCTGCCCCCTCTTCCCTTGCATTATAACTGCTTTTTCTTGCTACTTTTATATGAGAAAATTAACCCTATTCTATCTCTCCCTTTCACCTTCTCCCAATATATTCCTCTCTCACCCCTTAATTTTGTTTTATTTTTTTAGATATCATCCCTTCATATTCAACTCAATGTGTGCCTTCTGTCTATATGTGTGTGTGTGTGTGTGTGTGTGTATGCATTCTCTTCAACTACCCTAATACTGAGAAAGGTCTCATGAGTTACAAATATCATCTTTTCCATGTAGGAATGTAAATAAAATGGTTCAACTTTAGTAAGTCCCTTATGATTTTTCTTTCCTGTTTACTTTTTCATGCTTCTCTTGGTTCTTGTATTTGAAAGTCAAAATTTCTATTCAGCTCTTGTCTTATCATCAAGAATGCTTGAAAGTCCTCTATTTTATTGAAAATCCATATTTTGCCCTGGAGTATTATATTCAGTTTTACTGGGTAGGTGATTCTTCATTTTAATCCTAGCTTCTTTGATCTCCAGGATCTCATATTCCAAGCCCTTCAATCCCTTAATATAGAAGCTGCTAGATCTTATGTTATCCTGATTTTGGCATCGTGGGAATGTCGAACATACAATCTAATACTCCTAAGTGTGGTACCAACTGGAGCAAAATACATTTGGGAAATATTTCAGCAAATAAATAAAAATATAATAGAATACAGATAGTATTAATGTGTGGTTTTCTAACTAGGTAAGTGGCAATGAGGATCCTTACGTGCATTTGCACTTGTTTCTATTTGAGCTTGACCTCTACTGATGTAGATGACTACTGAACAGTGATGCTTTGTTACTAGGAGCAGAAGTAATTTGAAGTAACTATTCACAATAAGGATTACACTTGTTTTGTTTGGTCTTAGAGGGCAAAACCAGGAGAAATGAGTAAAAGTAGCAAGGAGGTAAATTTAGGCTTAATATCCAGAATAATTTCCTAAAAATATAATAATCTGGGAGTGGAATGGTCTGCCACAGGAGATAATGTGTGCACTCTCATTAGAGGTAGGGTAATCAGTTATTTGGTATGTTGTGGTAGAGATCCTTTTCAAGTGTTTATTAGAGTAGATAATTGCTAATAGCCCTCCCTTCTTGAAAATTCTGGTACTCTATGATAGATAAAAATGAACTCATTTTGCAGGCTACATCTTCAAGATTCAATTGACTTTCAGAAAGCAAATGGAAATGTTCAACTTCCAAAACAGGAGAAAAAGAAGCGAACATTGTTTCCTTATTTTTCCCTCCCCCATCTCTCTGTCTCTCCCCTGCTATCTCTTTTTGTCTTTACATGTGCATGCACGCATGCATGCGCGCACGAGCACACACACATACACACACACACACACACACACACACACACACAAACACACAGAAACTCTAAACTGTTGAACTTTGGGTAAGTCATATTACTTGTTGCCAAAATAGGAACACTTTTTGAGACTTCTGTCTAAATTTCCCCACTATTAAGAATACCGATGAAGATAAAATAAGATGAATTTTGTATACATATATGTACATATAGAGACATAAATATTTTGTATATACATTATATATATGTATGTGTATATATATATATATATATATACACACACATACGTACACACATAGATATATTTCAAAGTAAACAGAAGGTATTCTGTAACTTTCAGGTGTTATTGCTATTCTTGTAATTCAGACCACTCTAATACTTACCTGGCATTGGTAGCTTATCAATGGTACAATTTTTCCTCTGCCACAGACCACAATACTGTTGTAATTTATCAACAAATTTATAAACAAGTACAGTGGTTATTATTTGCTCACTATATGCAAGCACTGTGCTAAGTCATGGGGATATTAAAAAAAATATTTGGCCTTAATGGACTTATATTCTAGTAGGGGAAAGAGCAGGTTTGCATATATGTTATACATATGTATATTGCAAATGTATAAGACATATACATATTTGACACAAAGTACCTTTGGCTGGGAAAGGACTATCACCCATGAGGCTTAAAGTCTTATATTGCTGAAGTTGGCAATGGCTAGCAACCCTACCTGTTCAAGGTACAACCTGGTTTTAGAATGATTCAGGTACATTTTTGGTCTTTTGAAAATAATAAATTCAATTTAAAAAACCTCAGTCTGATAAAAAGAGAAAAATCATATTCTAACCAAAAATTGAACAAGTTGAATACAAAACAAAAAGGAAATTAAAAAAGAATTATTAGCACTAGAAAGAAGAATAACTAATATTAGCATATAAAATCATATACCAGCATTGTTAAGAATTTAGAAGACATTGATTACTTGAAAACATAAAATATATGAATGACCAAATCAAAATAGAGAGATCTAAAATAACTCAATCTTCAAAAATGACAATGAACAAGTCACAGAAAAAGAAAACCAATAAGAAAGAACCAAACAAAAAAACCTAGGTCAGATGGATTTATGTTAAACCCTATAAGGTACTTAAAAAACAATTATACGTGATTTCATAAAAAACATTTCCATTAATTGTTGAGGAAATCACTCTAACAACATCTTCGGGGAGGAGGCAAATATGATCTCATTATCTAAACCAATCAATTAATCAATAAATATTTCTTCTAAACACTGGGAATATAAAAAGAGGCCAAAAGAGTCTCTGACCTCAAGGAGCTTATAGCCTAATGGGGAAGACATACAAAGAAATATATACAAAGCAAGCTATACGTAGGAAAATATGAAATAATTAACAGAGGAATTAAGGAATTAACTAGAATTGAGAGGTTGGAAAAGAATTCCTATTGAAGGTGGAATTTTCATTGGGACTTAAAGGAAGACAGAGGGATAGGTACTCAGAGTTGGAGGAGATAGATCAGGGCTGGGGGACAAGAGAAAATGCCAAGAGCCAAGAGATGGGAAGTGTCTTGATTTGGAAACTGTCAAGAGGGTAGTATCACTGGATCAAAGAATATGTGTTGGTGAGTAATGTATAAGATATTAAGGAGGCATAAAACAGAGTATCAGTGCAAAATAATTAAAACTTAGCAAAGATGATAGAAAAAAATATCTTGCTGTATATGGAGAGAGTGTGAGAAAAAACTTGAGGACATCAAAGTTGGATCCTAGATGACTGGGAGAATGCTGGTGCCCTTGATAGTAATAAGGAAGTTTGGAAAAAGGGAGGAATTGGATAGTGGGCAGATCATGAGCTTGGTTCTAGACACTGGGAATATGAAATGCCAACAGGACATGCATCATGAGATGATTGGTGTTGAGGTACTAGATATGGGATGGGGAACCTTCAGGCTCAAGGTCATATGTCGCCCTCTAGGTCCTTCAATGCAGTCCTTTGACTGAATCCAAACCTCACAGAACAAAGATCATTTGCATATAGAGTATAATTGAACCCATGGAAGCTGATGAGGTCACCATCAAGATAGCACAGATGGAGATGAGAATAAGAGAATGACTTGGGAAATACAACAGTTAGTGATCCTGATATGGCTACAAAACCATCAATGGAGACTGAAGAGTAGTCTTAAGCATAGGAGGGAAACCAGGACAGAACAATGTCATTTAAACCTTAAAGAGGAGATAATATTCAGAAGAAAAGGGTCAGTAACACAGAAAAAAGGATGCAGAGAGGTGAAGAAGGATGAGGATTGAGAAAAAGATATTAGATTTATCAAATAAGTAAGCATTAGAAGGGAAAAGTTCAGAACCACATATGAAATAACAGTTAGTATAACCATTATAATTATTAAAATTATACTAAAAATAATAACAATAACAAGGAATTAAGAGGGAACAGCACTTGTAGATACCACACTATTTTATGAAGTAATGATCTTATAAATCATTTTCTAATTATTAAAAGCCTTTTGTTATTTATAGAAAAGTAGATTAATGGGACACAGTAGACATGCAAAAATCAGAAACCAGTGAACTCATATGCCCAATGTTTGATGATTCCAAGAATATAAATCCCTTGGGGAAGGAATCCCTATTCAAGAAAAACTCTAGGGAATGTTGGAAATCACTTTGGACCCTCTGAAACAACAACAACAAACAAACAAACTGTTAAAGGAATTGAAACAACATATTACACTATGTCTCAAAATGAGTCCCAAATGAAAGCGTCATCTAAACATAAAAAATGCCATTACCTTTTTTTTGAAGGTGAACAATGGAAAGTGTCACCTTTCCTATTTATTACTAAAGGGAAAATTCATTGAGAAAAAAGTCAGAGACAATTTCAATTACATGAAATTGCAGACATATTATATGCACAAAATCAATTCAATTAGTATAAAAAGGGAAAATTTCCAATGAGAGGAAAAAAAACCCTTCAAATATTTTTAAAAGTTCTAATATCCAGGATGTATAGAGAATTAATGCAAACATATAAGAACAAGAGCCATTTCTCAATCATTGTGTAATCAAAGAATATTATCAAAGAGTTCTCAAAAGAATTGTAAACATTTAACAATATATAAATGTTGCTCAAAATCACTAATATTAAAAGAAATTCAAATGAAACAGCTCTGAAGTTTCAACTCACACAGGAAATTAGCAAAGTTTTAAAAAAGGAATAATCAAGGCTGGAGACTATGAGGAAAGGCATTCATACTATTGTAATTTTAGTAAAATTGTAAGTTGGCCGAATCCTTCTTGGAAACATTTTCAAAATATGCATTTATAGTTGAGCACAGCTTCCCAGAGTAATCTGTGTCTTGAAGGTCTAAAGGCTAAGGGAGAGAGTCTAGCACTTTGCGCCCATTCTATTTTGTACCCAGGTGATCAGGAAGCTAAATCAATGATCTGAGCCTTATTTTCTGAGCCAATCAAATCTCAAGGAAAGTTTCAATAATTTTTAAGAGGGAAAAATGGTTTATTTTGCTGAGAGTCAGTAGGAGGGGAAGAAATTTCAGATATTGCTTCTTTTACATTGCTTGATTCAGAGACTCCACTGCTAGGCATATTAGCTGAGGATATCACACATAGAAAGTTTGTGTGTTTGTGTTTTTGTTTGTGTATATGTACATACCTACATAGGTCAATATTAATAGCAACAGCTTTAGTGGTACCTAAAAGGGAAAATTGACTTCCAATGCTTTCGAATAGTTAAACAAATTGACATATATATATATATATGTATATACATATGAAATATTTTTATAAGAACTTATAAATAGGAAATTTGGAGAAAGGCAAACCTTTTATGACCTGATGGAGACTGAAGCAAACAGAGGCAAGAAAACCATAGACACAACAAATACAACAATGTAAACAGAACAATAAAATGCAATTAAAACCTGTAGAATTATTAGGACCAGTGCAAGCCGTAGAGACAAGACAAAGTCACACTTTTCCCTCCTTTTGCTGGTGAAATGGACAACTCTGGATATGGGTAATTGAAAATGTTTCATTTTAAGCCTGTGTCATCAGTCTTGCAACAACTTGGGAAGGGCATATCTAGATATGGCAGTGATGCAAAAATAAAAGGTATCAATACTAAAAACAATAAAAAATCAACATGGTATGGCTCTGATAATAGTGCCTATATCACTAGATTCTTTGGAATAGAAATTAAGGTAATATATGTAAAGTGGTTCCCAGTGGTAGAATGATAGATTCATCTATCATTAGAGCTGGGAGAGGCATTAGCATTCAACTAGTTCACCCGCTTGTTATATTGATAAGACCCAAGAAGTAGTAGGGCAGCTAGGTGGCACAGTGTATCCACTGGAAATTCAAATCTGACCTCAGACACTAACTAACTAGCTGTGTGAACCAGGTTAAGTTACTTCACCCTATTTGTCTCAGTTGCTCATCTGTAAAGTGAGCTGGAGAAGGAAATGGCAAACCACTCTAGTATCTTTTCCTTGAAAACCCCAAATGGGGTCACAAAGAAACAAAGAATCAGATGTGACTTGAAATTAACATCAAAGAAATATAATAATAATAATAATAATAATAATATTTAGTAGTTTGAGGTTTGTGGCATACTCTATATGTTATCTCATTTAATCTTCTCAAAAACTCTTGTACAGTAAGTTATAGTATTAATCCCAATTTTACAGACAAGGAACCTGAAAGAGATTAAGTGACCCGCCCAGGATCACACAACTAGTTAGTGACTGAAGTAGGATTTGAAGCAAGGTCTTGCTAACTCCAAAGACCAGTGATCTCTCCCTGTACTGATGGGGTACAGTGAGGTCATACAGTTCATCAAAGGGCAGAAACACATTTTGTACACACCCAAGATACCATATGCAAACTCTAGTAAGCAGAAAAAGAGTTAAAGAGAGGCAATCCAAGCATCCCCAAAACCAGCTATTATCTGTTATATTCTAAATAAGATATTGTTCAAAAAAGTCTAATATATTATTGTCTCTAGAACAAAATACAAACTCATAAATTAAGATTCTAAAGGTCCTTACTGACTGGAGTCTGTTTTTCTAGATTTATTTCACATCTCTCTCTCTCTGCTTTCCAGACAAACTATATATATATATATATATATATATATATATATATATATATATATATATATATATATATATATATATATATATATATATATATATATATATATATATATATATATATATATATATATATATATATATATATATATATATATATATATATATCATCCCACATTCCTAGAATGCACTTTCTTCTCACTTCTTCCTCTTACAAATCTTAAGGTCAACTCTTGGGGTCTCAAGGTGCCACTCCTATGGCAAGTTTTTCCTGATTGCCCAATTATTAACACCCTTACTATTCAAATTGTGTATATCTGTGTATATTTTAATCCCAGTAAAAGACAAATTCCTTGAGGTCATAAATTGTTTTTCTTTGGCTTTGTATCCTTAGTACTAAGGACACTACAATAGGTATTTAATGGATGCTTATAAAGTAAAATGAGCTACTGAAAACATTCATTATGTCTAGGTTTCAAGAGACCCTAGAACAAAATAGGCATAATCTCAACTGAAATCAAAAATGCATCTTTGGTGTGTATGGAAAAAATTCAAGAAATTGACCTATATATTTGTGTTAATTAAGGTATATTAATATGTATATGTAGGCATATTTGGCTTTGTCATAGCATTCTGCATCACTTTTTCTGGAAATGTTCTTACATTTATATTTACAATCCCTTTTTTTTCCTTTCTCAAATGGCATTCAGGGCTTATTTATTAGTATACAAATTTAGCAATTTTTTGTGCCCCAGAAAAGTCAAATTAAGGGATTCTTTCATTGCATATATAATTATTTAAAAATCTGCATAAATTATAACTAATACTTTTAGCACATTAAACTTTACAAACTGTTTCATAACTCTGAGTCAGGCAGTATGAATATAGTACCAGTGGATGGCTCTGCTTCCCTTTGAGAAGAAGAGGGAATGAATTCTACACTGCCCTCCCTTCCGTTCTCATATTAGAGGCTAATTATTTAATTGGACATGTCCTGGTGAAACATCTAGCTCATTTTTAGTCTAGTGATAATATAAAGATTCTTAGGTCCATATTGTTCTTTTTTCTGATGTTTTATGGAGTTTATATCAGATAAAAAGTCATTAATAGAAGCAAAATAGCTCAGAGCTCCCAGTTAAAACAATTTCCAACATGGAGCTATAAGTTTGGTTTTGCACTAATTTAAATTCTTTATGTATCTCCCACTAAGTTCTAGTTTCTCTATACTTGAAGAAAAATAAGAATGCTGGCGATGTTTAAGCAAAAGGAGTAAGTAGAGAATATTATATTATCTGTTACTGGATAAGCATGAGCAGAGAAAGTTTGTTCAAGAGTGTATTTTGAGGGGGATTTCCCCTAGTACTCAAAGAGATGAATTCAGTGAGTACCTTTGACCTTAATCCTCTAGTCTGAGATGTTGTCTGATGGCCCACTACTATCTCTCCCTTTTCTGCTACAGCTGAGTCCACTTTTATATTTTTCCTTTCAGTTTCATCTTTTGCTTGTTCATATACTCCCAGTTCTTTAATTCCCAGATAAGGACAGGGATGTTGTCTCCTGTCGCTTGACTTTCAGGCAATACTTGCAGCCTTTTACAGGCTCTTTGTGTCTCTTTCTAAAACATGTAGGCATGACTCAGATCCCTTTCTGACTGAAACATCCAGACCAATTAGACTTCAGAGCTATGAAGGAATGAATGCATGACCCTTTAAATTAAAAATCCCAGAATGCCAGTCAAGTTCTTCTACTCCTATAACAAAATGTTTATATTTTTACTTTACATTTACTATGTCATTCGCATCTCACAACAACCCTTTAAGACAAGGCTATTATTATCCTTATTTTACAGATGAGGAAAATGAGGCTGAGAGGCTTAGCAACTTGACCAGGATGATATAGACAGTATGTTTGTTATCTAAGGCATGATTTAAAACATAGATATCTGACTCCAAGTACAGCTGCCTATATAAGCTCAAATTTCTATAGCATTTAAGATTAATTCAATTGTCCAAACTCAGCACTAAATTAAATGAAACTGTTAATTGTTCTCTTCCCCCACTCCTTTCATTGGAGTAAAATAATTATTTTACTTTAAACATTTAAGCATTGGACAGGTAGAGGCCTGCCCTTGCTTTTATGTACCCTAAGCACTGTTTGACATTTATATTCCCTATGTCTTACTATCACAGGTGAGAAGTGGATAGCAGGTGGACACCAAAGGTAGCTGAGCAGCCCAGAAAAGGACTCAGCAAGCCCTGATACAAGAGGTGCTAGTCCTGCTTTGTGTTAAGCAATGGAAATACAAATAAAAAAGAAAAACATCCAGGAAGCTATAGCAAGTTTAGCAGCCACACTGGCAAAATCATCTAGGCAGACAGGTTAAACCAGGTTGAGGGTAACCAACAGGTTTCAAACCCATTGGTGAATGAGGGGGTTGTCTACCACAAGCATGTAAAGATGCAGTGGGCAGATGAGAAAAATTTGTTCCAACGGCTATGAAGGTGGCTGTAGCAGGTGCTGTGGAGTTCTTAGAGCTTAGTCAGATATCAAAGATGCCAAGGTCATCCACTGCATTACAGGCTATCACCAGTCATCTTGACTTTTGCCCTGCCACTGAACTTCAATGACTCTGGAAGAGAGAGTGAGGCTGAGGACTGCAAAACTTTGCCCCGCTTAAATTCAATTCATGCACAAGTCAAGGCATCACTCATGATATCATTGGTCCTCTTCAAAAATGAAAGATTAACAACAGTCTTAGTGTCAATTGGAAACTTTAAGATTTCACCACAGCATATGTAATTTGACCTGTGTGTCCTAGAGAATAGACATCTCTAGCATTAAAACTATATACATTCTATACTCTAATAGTAGTCATCGCATCCATGAGATTACTCACTCTAGTGGTGTAAATTGCAAGCTATTCTGTATTCTTTATGATTTTTCTCCAATATCCTCTCATCATTACTCCAGAAGAGTAGGATACAATGTGCTGAGAGCTTTCCTCTTGCTTTCTTGATATTATGCAGGTACCAGCAAAATACAAGGACTCTCATTCTCTTATCCTTTTGGCAATACTACAAAGCCAATTGAGAATATAGCATACTGCCAATGAAAAATTTTGGCCCATAAGCAGTATTAAAAACTACACAAAGGTAATATAGTAGAATGTGCCTCATATGGGCTTATTAGCAGCAGACTGAATGTCTGTCTTCCCTACTCCTTGTTGCTGATCTGTAACTTAGTTGTGTAACTATGGGAAAGTCACGGAAACTCTCTGAAACTGTTTCCTCCTCCATTGCATAAAAATGATAATACTTGCAGCACTTGTCTCACAAGGTTACTCTAAGGATAAAATATGATTTAAATAAGGAATTACCCAAACCTTAATATAGTGAATCAATGTCAACATTATTACCAGTTTATTACTACTACAAATTTATTTGAATTGTTTATTTCCATGGCATTACTGTCACTAGGAAGTAAAGAGTTTCACTGTAACATGTATGATTTACCTTACATTTTCTGGAGAGCAAAATTATCTGGAATTTAAGTATAATACTAATATACATTGCTATTATAATGTCAAGCTATTTGCAGACAGAGTTAAGGTCCAGCAAGTAGGCTGAGCCCTGAGCTTGGCATAACAACAATGCTTTGTGCTCTGGATGATCTTACCCTCTGATTGTTTTGACCAGTACCAGATATTCACTGAGGGATTTATGATTTTCATATCAATCAATAACTATTTTGATTTGTTGGAGCCCCCCACCCCATTTCTGAGGGAATAGATCCAGTGTGCTACAGGAGAAAACCATCCATAACATCTATACCATGCCCACAATCCCTGTTCCTTATAACTGCCAAGTGAACTGAACCAGGTACTGCACTTCAATTCCTGCCACACTAACTCTGGTTCTGTACCCTGCTGAATCATCACAAGGCTCAGTGACCCTTAAGATTTGAGAAAATAAACATGAAGACTGTTCCCACAGGACTGAGGAATGCCCGCATGAGCCCGCCACGGGAACAGATAAGAGTGATTTTGTAATGGGCCAGCCCACTTGTGACTTTTTTAAGTATATAAGACCTGCCTTTGCCTCAACATGTTAAGACCTCCTTCTCAGGAGATGGGGCTTCTGCTTGCAGGCATTCTCCTCATTCTGAAATTAAGTAAACTTCTATTTAATCCCAGATTTGTGTCTGGCCTGCTTTGTTTGTCTCCAGCCATTCCCAAGTCAGAGACCAGTTCCCGTCCAGTTGACAGAGAGTAACATAATATTCACAAAACAAAAGCAATTATTATTCTTACCATTATTTCATCTGATTGTCAAGGTTACTATGGATAAAATTAGATAACATGAAGGACTTTGCAAATCTTAAAATCATATAAATGATAATTATCATTATCTTGCTCTTTTCCTTTTCAATGGATTTCATAAAAAAAAAATGGTCCTGGGACAAATAACTATCCTGTGACATGTCTTTTGTATTTAATTTTCTGAGAATTTTTGTGCAGATGTATAAAATAAATACTTTTTAGAATTAAATAAAAATATTGAGATAAAACTCTGTAGACTCACTGAAGGCATCATTGGGACAACTCCAAGAGGAGACAGAAAAAACAAGGATATTCTGTGCCCACATGATATTGATCTCTTCTGCTAAGTTTCTATATTTTAAGTTTTTCATTTCATGTAGTTTGGAAATTTTTCATGACAATATCTATTAAAATATTACTCAGATTATGTTTTGGAGCAATGAACCATAAAGTGTGAGTGAAATTTAATCTGTGATGATGATACAAATCAAATATAGTTTGTTAAATATTTTAGATTACTATAAGGTTAGATTTATAGTTACAGAATTAGACATATATCAGTGTGTGATGTAAAATTACAGCTATTATTTTACTTAATATTTGGTAATGAATTTTTAGAGCCTCCATTTTTTTTGTTTTAAACACACACATACACACACATTTTTTTTTTAATTTTTGAGTTCCAAATTCTCTGTATCTCTCCAGACTTTCACTCATTAACTGTGGAGGCAAATTAAAAATACCAATTATATATGTGAAGTCACACAACACATATTTCCATATTAGCTATGTTGCAAAAAAATCAAGAAAAATCAAGAAAATTTTAAAATATGCTTCAATCTGCACTCAGAATTCATCAGATATATCTCTCTCTGAAAGTGGATAGCATTTTTCATCATGAGTCCTGTGGAACTGTCATGGATAAATATACCAATCAGGGAAAGTAAATATTTCATAGTTGATTATTGTTACAATATTAACATTAGAAGATAATGTTCTCCTGGCTTTATTCATCTAGCATCAGAACATATAAGTTTTCCCAAGATGTCTTCTTTCTTTTTTCCTGAAACCACCCCCTTCATCATTTCTTATATCACCATAGTATGTTATCACAACCATATACTACACTTGTTCATCCATTTCCCCGTTGATGGGCTTTCCCTCAATTTCCAAATCTTTGCTACCACAAGAAGAGCTGCTCTAAATATTTTGGTACATAAAGATCCTCTTCCTTTGTCTTGGATCTCTTTAGGATACAGTAGTATTGCTGGATCAAAGAGTATGCATAGTTTTTTGTTTGTTTGTTTGTTTTATTTTGATTTTGATTTTGTTTGTGTTTTTTGCTCTTTGGGAATAGTTCACCAGAATGCTTCCTGATTTCACCATTTCCCCAGAAATTTTTCACTACAATGGTTGGATCTCTTCACAGCCCCACCAAGAGTGCATTAGTAACACTCTTTTTCCATGTCCCCTCCAGCACTTATCATTTTCCTTTTCAGTCACATTAGCTAATCTGATATGTGAGAGGAGGCACCTCAGAGTTCTGTTAATTTGCATTTTTCAATTAGTGATTTACAATTTCTTTTTTTTTGTTGTTGTTTTAGTTATATGGCTATTGATAGCTTTGATTTCTTCTTCTGATATCTGCCTTTTTATATCCTTTGATGAATTTTCAATTGGAGAATGCATCTTATCTTTATAAATTTGACTCAATTTCCTATGTATTTGAGAAAGGAGGCCTTTTATTAGAGAAATGATGTAATTTCTTCCCCTCAGTTCTCTGTTTTCCTTCTATAATGTTAGTTACTTTAGCATTGTTTGTATGAAAACTTTAATTTTATGCAATCAAAATTATCCATTTTAACCTCTGTGATCCTCTCCATTTCTTGTTTCATCATAAAATTTTCCCTTGTTCGTAGATCTGATAAGTATTTTTCCATGTTCTCCTAATTTATATCTGATAACACCCTTTACATCTAAGTTATGAAACCATTTTTACCTTATATTAATGTGTATGGTTTGATATATTAGTTTATGTTTAGCTTCTGCCACACGGCTTTTTAGTTTTCTCAGTATTTTTTTGTGAAATAGTGAGTTCTTGCCCGTGAAGCTTGAATGTTCGGGTTTATCAAACACTAGAATACTATAGTCATTTACAAGTATGTTTTTTTTACCTAATTCATTCCATGGAGAGACCAGTCTCTTTCTTAGCCAGCATCAGATTGTTTTGATGGCTTTTGCTTTGTATTAAAGTTTGAAAACTGTTATAGGCCACCTTACTTCACTTTTTATTAGTGATTCCCTTGATATTCTTGACCCTTTCTTCCCCTAAGTGAACTGGGTAGAATTGTCATTTTTATTATATTGGCTCAGCTTACTTATGAATAATTACTCTTTCTCCAATCATTTAGATCCGTCTTCATTTATATGAAGTGTTTTGTAATTGGGTTTCTAGAGTCCCTGAGTGTGTTTTGGCAGGTAGCTTCCTAAGTATTTTATAATGTCTGCAATTATTTTAATTGAAATGGAATTTATCTTTCTTTCTCCTCCTGCTAGTTTTGGTTAGTAGTATGTAAAAATGCTGATAACTAATGTGGGTTTATTTTATATACTGCAGCTTTGCTAAAGTTGTTTATTATTTTAATTAATTTTAGATGATTCTTTGGGGTTCTTTAAGTATGTCATTATATCATTTGCAAAGACAGATAATATTACTTCCTTGTTACCTGTTTATATTCTTTTAATTTTTTTTCTTGTCATTGCTATATCTATATAGAATTTCTTGTACAATATAGATAGTAATGATAATAATGGACACCCTCACTTCACACAAATCTTACTGAGAAGGCTTCTAGTCTATCCCCTTTACAGATAATGCTTCTCTTGCTTTTTTTATAGATACATTTCATCATTTTAAGAAAAGCTTCATTTATTCCTATGCTTTCTATTATTTGTAGTAGGAATGGGTGTTGTATTTTTTCAAAAGCTTTTTCTTCATTTATTTATATAATTGTGTTATTTTGGTTGTTTTTGTTATTAATATCATCAGTTTTCTTTTTCTGTATTCACTCTCTTCAGTTTATGTATGAAAACAATATTTGTGTCATAGAAGGAATTTGGTAGGACTCCTTTACCTATTTTTTCAAATAGTTTATAAAGTATTCAAAATAATTGTTCTTTAAATGTTTGGTAGAATTTGTTTGTAAATCTGTCTGGTCCTGGGGATTCCCCCCACCCCATCCCCCAGGGAGCTCATTATGGCTTGTTCAATTTCTTTTTTTTATTAAGATTGATTTTTTTTGCATGTTCTATTTCTTCTTCTATCAATCTCAGCAATTTATGTTTTTATAGATATTCATCTATTTCACTTAGATTGCCAGTTTCATTGGCATATAATTAGGCAAAATAGCCCCTAACAACTGCTTTAACTTCATCCTCATTGTTAGTGCACTTACTCTTTTCATTTTTGATACTTGTAATTTGGTTTTCTTTCTTTTTAATTAAATTAACCAATTATTTATCTATTTTATTAACTTTTTTTCACAAAAATTGTTTCTAGTTTTGTTAGTTCATTCATTTTCAATTTTATTTTTTCTTGATTATTCAGGAAGTATGTTTTGATGTTTTCTTGGGATTTTTAATTTGTTCTTTTTCTGGGTTTTTTTAGTTGCTTGCCTAATATCTTGATCTGCTTTTTCTTTCTCTCTTTTATTGAAATGTTTAAAGATAGAAATTTACCACTAAATATTGCTTTGGCTGCATCCCAAAAATTCTGATACCTTTTCTAATTCTTGACATTATCTCTAATAAAATCACTGAGTATTTCTCTGATTTGTTCATTGACCCACTCATTGTCATTTAGTTTCAAACTAATTTTTATTCTCTACTTCCAAGGCTTTTGTTGAATATAATTTTTTTCTTGCATAAGGTCTGAGAAGGGTGCATCTAATATTTCCACTTTTCTATATTTGACTATATTTTGGTTAAGGTACCATGCACAATTAAGAAAAAGATCATGTCTATTCCCATTCCATTTTCTCCAGAGGTCTGCTATATCTAACATTTCTAAAATTCTATTCATCTCTTAACTTCATATTTATTTTGTGGTTAGATTTGTCTAGCTCTGAGAGTTGTTAATTGATGTCTCCAACTCATATAGTCTATTTTTTCTTGTATCTCATTTAGTTTCTCTTTTAAGAATTTAGATGCTATGTCATTTGGTGTGTATATATTTAGTATTTGTATCATCACATTATATTATATCATTACATTATATCTTTTTGAACAACATGGATTCCTTGCTTCTCTCTTTTAATTAGTTCTATTTTTCTTTTTGCTTAGTCTGAGACCATGATTGCTAACCCTTCCCTTTCTGCTTCTGTTAAAGTATAATAGATTCTACTCCAGTCCCTTATTTTAATTCTATGTAGATCTTTCTGTTTCAAGTGGATTTCTTGTAAATAGCATATCATTGGATCTTAGTTTCTAATCCATCCCATTCACAACTGCATTTATGATTGCTGTTTATTTCCCTCTATCCTCTTTTCTTCTCTTTATTCTTCTCTCTCTTTTTTACCTCATCTGTCCTCAAAAATCTCCTTTACTTTTGACCACTGCTTCCCTTAATTGATTCTTCCTCTTAGCACCTCCTCTTTTTCTTAGTCCCTTCCCTCCTACTTCTCTGTTAGCAAGATGTATCTATATACCCAACTGAGTGTGCGCATGTGTGTGTGTGTGTGTGTGTGTATTCTTCCCTCTTTGAACAAATTCAGATGAGAGTGAGATTCAAGTGCTGCCTATTCCCCACTGTTTCTCCCTCCATCGTTAATGCTCTCTCTTGGGTCGCTCTTTTATTTGAGAAAATTTTCCCCATTCTTCCCCTCACTTCCCCCTTATCCCAGTGCATCTCTCTTTCTCACCCTTACATTCTTTCTTTTTTTATCATCCCAATATAACTGACTCATACCCATGTCGTCTGTCTATGTAGAATCTTTCTGATGGCTGTAATAATGATAAAATTCTCAATTGTTATATGTAACATCTTCCCATATGGGAATGTAAAAAAAAAGTTTAACTTAAGTTACTAATGATTTCTCTTTCATGTTTACCTTTTTATATTTCTCTAGTGTCTTTTGTTGGAATATCAAGTATTTTACTTGAAAGTCTAGAACCAGGTAATGGGAAATGGTCCTGTGCCTA
Organism: Trichosurus vulpecula; assembly: GCF_011100635.1. Classification (NCBI taxonomy): domain Eukaryota; kingdom Metazoa; phylum Chordata; class Mammalia; order Diprotodontia; family Phalangeridae; genus Trichosurus; species Trichosurus vulpecula. The sequence continues at coordinate 204,912,149 of NC_050576.1, read as the reverse complement.
GAGGCAGCACAGAGGTTCCCTTTAATCTCTTTCTGATAAGATGCCCAAATCCCTTTCTCTCTCTGAGTGATAAGAGCTCCAGGTACTGCTGCTACTGATGTTGCTACCACAGCCTTGCTTCCTCCAAGCATTCCCAGCCAGCCACAAATGCCACAAATACCTCCTTCTGAACTTCTAAATTTTTCTGTGCCATAAAAATGTCTCACCCCAAGCTTTTGTTAGTTATTCTCTCTCTGTATTTGATTTTGTGAGTTATTTTAAAATTATTTGGAGACTAGAATTCTCTTGCTATTCTCCCATCTTTACTTTGCTTCCCTTCAATGAAATGTTATATAATTCTTTCCTTTCCTTGGAAAATGTACATTGATCAACAAGTCTCAACTCCTTCACGACAAGTCATCTGACATTTCTTGTGGTGATGACCTGGTCCTGAATTATCATATGTTGAATTCGTCTGCATGACTCGACCTTTGTTTGATTTGTTTATCCTTAAGTAACTTGGAAGATAGATAAGAAGGTCTGTCTCACTAAGGTAAAGGGGGTCCAGGACAGGAAGCAGACAGGAAGCATCCCAGAAAGTCAGCAGCAAGCTTCACCTCAGCAAACCAATGGGAGATTCTGAATACAGTACAGTGGAGCAGGCAAACACCAACACTAGGACTCCCTATGTATAAACAAACAACAAAAAAGAAACTGACCAACTACAGTTATTACAGTGACAGGGAAGATCAAAACATAAACTCAGATGACTTTAAAGCCCAGAGAAAAATGGGAAGTGTCTCAAGCCTAGAAAGAACTCATGGAGGAGCTCAAAAAGAAGTTTAAAATCATATAAGATAGGTAGAAGAAAAAATGGGAAAAGAACTGAGAGTGATGCAAGAGAATCATGGGAAAAATTCAACAGCTTAGAAAAAGAAAACGACTGCTTAAAAAATAGAATTGGCCAAGTGGAAAAGGAAGTGCAAAAGCTAACTGAGGAAAACAACTCCTTAAAAGTTGCAATTGGACAAGTGGAAGCTAATGACAAAAAAGGAAAATGATAGATGTTGGAGAGGATGTAGGAAAGTTTGGGCACTAATGCACTGTTGGTGGAGTTGTGAACTGATCCAACTATTTTAGAGAGCAATTCGGAACTGTGCCCAGAAGGGGAAAAAAAACACAACAAAACTATGCATACCCTTTGATCCATTAATACTGCTGCTATGTTTATATTCCAAAGAGATCAAAAAGAAAGCATAAAGGACCTACCAAAATATTGGAAATTGAGGGGATGCCCATCAGTTAAGGAATAGCTGTGATACATGAATGTAATGGAATACTACTGTGAAATAATAAATGATGAAGAGGCAGATTTAAGACTTGTTCGAACTGATGTAAAGTGAAATGAGCAGAACCAGGAAAATACCTTACACGGCATCAGAAATACAGCGTGATAACCAACTATGAGTGTCTCAGCTCTTCTCAGCAACACAATGATCTAAGACAAGTACAAAGGCTTCACAAAGGAATATGCAATCCACATTTAGATAAAGAACCAATGGACTCTGAATGAAGATCAAAGCATAGTTTTTTCACTTTATTCTTTTGGGTTTTTTTTCCCTTTTATTCTCTTTCTTCACAACGGTGACTAATAAGAAATATATTTTAAATGACCACTTTGGGAGGGGTGAGGAGAGGGAGGGAGAAAAAAATGGAACTCAAAATCTTGTAAAAATGAATTCTAAAAATTGTCTTGACATGTAATTGGGGGGAAAATAAAGTAATATTTAAAGTAAAAAAAAAAGAAAGTCTAGTTATTTATTTGCTTGCCCACAATAATCTGGTCTTCTTTTGAGTAAATCCATCACAGTAAGATTTCCATTCATTCTATTTTGCTGTTGTTCTTTTCTGTGAAGAAGAGAATTGCATTTGAAGAGAACTGCATTCTGTGACTGCATCTCTCTCTGTCTTTCACTCTCTTTCTATTTATATATATATATATATATATATATATATATATACATACACATACATTCACACACGTATGCGTATACATATATACATATATGTATATACACATATAGATATACACATGTGCACGCGTACACACATATGTGTGTATATGTATATATTCTTATTACTAAATTAAGCCAAAAAATTGAAAAAGACCCACCCTTGGATTGTAGCATTTCCCTGTGTCATCTCTGATTAGGAACCAGATGTGCTAAACTAGTAGAGAGTACTATTTGAAGACCAAGCAAACCAAAATGAGTTAAAATTTCAACCATAAAGAATAGCTGATGTCAGAAAAGTATCTTGGCCCATGTGGCATCTTATTGCCCAATGGATCTATTTTCCACATCTTAGTCATTCTCTCTGTTTACTTTCCATGGAAAATGTAAACATTTAGTCATTTGGGAAAGTCTGATTGAGTTTGGGTGTGTTCCCATTCTTAGGTACTACAAGTATTCCATGCAGTATAGTGTTCTTAGGTATCTATGGATTGCCTATGGGACTCATAATTTTTGGTAATATAAAGCTCCTACCTTGAGATGCATATCCCAGGAAGAGTTGGAGGAATATGATTCTTTCATCTTATAAATCAAGCAACCATATTTTTATAAACCAAGAAGAGAGGCTTATTTGCAGTCCCTCCTCACCTCCACTTTAAATGATTGGAAAACATTAATTCTGCAAGACCAATGGTACCATGAATTGATTGCTCTTTAAGGTACCTTTGTGAACCCCAGTTTGTAGAGCTTTCTTGCTCCAAAAATTACTTTGCATTTACTTTGAGTGAATTTCAAATTGACTTTTAATTCTACTAGGTGATTTCCCTCAAGTGGAATATAAGCTCCTTTGGGAGAGGGACTGTTTGGTTTCTGTTTTTGTATCTCAGATCCAAAAGGCATTATTGCATAATATATACAGAGCTGGTCTCACAGCAAGGAAGACCTGTGTTCAAATATGACTGCTTATACCTAGTGGCTCTGCAACCTTAAGCAAGTCGCTTAACCTTTCCATGCTTTCGGTACTCCTCTAATACTATAAATTGCAGAGAATGTACTAATCTATGTCAGTAAAATTTCCTCATCAGGAATTATCTCTGTCACTGAAATCACACATCTAGTCCCTATCTCTATGCCCAGGCCTAGCATAGTTCTTGACACATTAGGCACTTAATAAAGGTTTATTGAATGTTGAACAAATTTGGACTGAGTGTCTAAAAAACTCTTCATAGTCTACTGGGTATAAAGGTGTATACATACACTGTATAAAGGTACTCCACACAAAGAAGAGATCAGTCATCTCCACAATAAATCTACCATATTTATCTCTGTGTCCTTTAGCCATTGTATAGTCAGTGTGTTGTTGTTTGGTTGTTTTAAGTTGTGTCAGACTCTTCATGACCCCAGTGGTTTTCCATTTCTTTCTCCAGCTCATTTGACAGAGGAGAAAATTGAGGCAAACAGGGTTAAGTGACTTGGCCAAGTGAGTGTCTGAGGCCAGACTTGAACTCAGGAAGATGAGTCTTCCTGATTCCAGGCATACTACTCTATCCACTGCTCCACCTCACTGACCATAGTCATTTAAGAATGTGCATATACATTCTTAAAATTATCCATCTTCTGTAGAGCTATAAAACTTGCAAGCATTAGGGGACAGCTTTTGACCAAAAATAATAATAACCTTAGTCTCAGGCCCCAGAATTTATGGTTGTGAGGTTCACATATTCCCCTAAAGATAAAACCTTCATTAAGTGTTTTCTTTTATTTTCTCCCTTATACCATCTTGTCATAAGTTGCCTGACTCATGTGTTAGGGCACTTATAAAATTCCTACATTAGTCTCCTGAGCCCATGGAATACCAGAAAAAGTTTTTTTTTAAGAAAATACTCTATCAATCAGCAAACTTACCTTCTTCCAGTGATATCCATGAAATTATATTAAGAAGGATATAGAGAAGGTAATACATATTTTCTATAACCACATTGTGAGGTCCATGGCCCACACCCCCCTTACCCTTCACCCCGCCCCAACCATTGTTATGACTAGACAGTGGATCATACTAAATATATTAACCAGTCATTGACGGGGAACACCTATTGCTCAGAATGACATTGTACTTGGAGTGAAAAGGGATACAAACATCTTCTGTCTGCCCCTAATCCCTATTCCTTGGCAATATTTCTGCCACAAAAATACTTGACTGTCAGCTCCAGCAAAGCAGCCCGGGATAGCTGCAGTAGTATGTTGTCAGAATGAAAAATGGTTCAGTGCAAGAGGTCTCAGTACTGGGATGCTAACAATCAAGGAGCACTAAGTCAGGCGTTTGACAGAAGACTTTGGTCTTGCTGTTAAATACCACTTAATACTGTCCTGCCTGATAATCCCTGCTGTTTAACAACTGTGAGAGCATGACTCAGTGATGGCAACAGTCCTTTTCTACAGGGGGCAGGGAATGGCCAGATGGCCACACATTAACTTGAGGGAGGGACTTGTGAGGGGAGAAGAAAATATATATCTTGGTATCCAAAGAAAACACAAATGTTTTTTGAAAAAAAAATGATAATCATCAAGTCATTGTGGCCTGATTTGTAATGGGAGTTCACAGTCTAGAGAGGGCTGAAATTTTAGCAAGGGTTAGGCATGGGTGAAGAGCTGAACTTCAGACATTTAGACACTCACCAGTGAGTCATGAATTACATCTACCTGACTCGAAGGAAGTAGAAAATTTATTTATTTTTAATGAACTTGTTCTGCAACTACATTATAAAGATATATTAAGACTATAGGAATGAGACAATGTATGAGGATACTAGATATTGAGTCAGAATCTGTGGGATCAAGTCCCAATTCTGATATTTACTAATATGACCTTGGACAAGCCAGATGCTCTCCCATGGCCTGAGTTTCCTCATTTGTAAAATGAGAAAATTGAATTGAATTCCTACAAGATCCTTACACAATGGGGATGCAAAATCAAAAGTGAAGCAGTCCCTTCCCTGAAGAAGCTTATGGTCTAGTGGATGGATGTGCACTTATATTTTGCCAGTATACAAGGTAATTTGAGGAGGAAAACATCACTACCTTATCAGTGATACTGAATAGGGATTATTGAATGGGGTAAGAAATATTGAATGGGGTAAATGAGGTTACATGTAAGGTGTTCTCCAAATATCAGATTCTTTTCCTGAAATCATGTATAAGCATATGGTTATAAATCTGTGTGCATATGTATGTACATATGTTTGTGTGTGTGTGTACATATATACATATATATGTTCAGGTATTTGCACAATCATATCCCTTGAGTCAGGAAAGAGGAGTCAACAAGAAAAAATTGAAGATGTATAAGCAAAGCTGTATACTAAGGCACTTCCTGATGATTATCTGGTCACTGGACCCAGATGGCTCTGGATGAGATAGTGAGGTTGGTGACCTTGCACAGCCCTCCCTCACTCAAATCAAAGTCAACTGCAAGTGATGTCATCATTTCCCTGATGCCATGGTCCTCTTCGAAAATGAAGGACAAACACAACAACAACTTCACTAAGATAACAGGAAAACTTATGGAGAAGATCAGATAGTGGTAAGAAGGACAGCAGGAAAGAGCAAAGACAAATCAAGTGTCAGTTATAAGATATAGAATCAACACAATTTAATTACAAATACATCAGAATATATTTATATAGCTTGGACCAGATGGTCTCTTAGTTTTTCCTAGACTGAATTTTATGATTTTATGAATGTTGTCCATTTCAGCTTTCTATGAGAAAGGGGCTAGAAAAGATGCCCTAAAAAAATTTCAACTTGAAAACAAGAAAGCAAATCTGTTTGCGTGTAACATTGAATGAAGATAAGGAATGATTCTGTTTTCTAGTCTATGTATTATATACTTATTGGCTGGTTGTTTTTTTCCATTCTTGAAGAAGACTAAAATGACATCATTATGTCATCACTATGTTAGAGTCAAGTTCAGTGTGCCCAATTGTGGCTGATCAGACCAGGGTGACTTCAGAATGTTCTACCACAAGTCAAGCATGGGTTAGGTGGATTCTCAAAATTTGCCCAATTTGCACATTTCCTGTTCCTTTTGAACTACTTCAATTCTGCTTTGCTCATAGAGCAAATCACCTTCTCTGATTAGGGTATGCCATGATGGGAGGTCCTATGCCAGTACCACACATTCCATGTGCTGATGGTGAGTGGAATCAACTTTGCAGAAGTTTTTGTATATTTTTTTTTCTTTTGACCACAGGATAGGATCCCTGCCTGCTGTGGTAATCAGGCCAGGGTTGGGTAAGCAGACAATTTTGAGGACTTTTTTTCTAGCCCCTTCGTCACACAAGGAAGTGAACAGTGTGATACTTAGAAGGCTGCTCAGATACCTATATGATGGGTATGGCTTTAGATGCAGTGGACGACTTTGGCATCTTTGATGTCTAACAGAGCTCTAAACTCTCCACAATACCTGCTTCAGCTATCTTCATGGCCATTGGAAAAAATTGTTCTCATCTGTCCATCCCACCAGGTGAAGTATTCATATGCTTTGGGGTAGGCACGGCACCCCCCCCCCCCAATTCACCTATGAGTTTGAGACTCCTCAGTTACCCTTTATCTGGTTTTGCCTATCTGCTCAAACGATTCATAAGGGGTAGATGCTGTGCATGCTACAATTTGTTAGAACCAAAGGTGAAAGTTAGGTGAATCAGGCGGACACCAAATGTGGAAAGCAGCCATGAAAAGTGCACAGCAGCACTCACACCAGAAGTGCTGGTTTTCCCTGAAGACACTCCACACCCATATCAACCATCACACATTGATTTTCCAGTTGTGCTTTTGGTGATGTTTTGAGGTGGGTGCAGTTAGGTGGCACAGTGGACAGATTTCCAGGCCTGGAGTCAGCAAGATTCATCTTGCTGGATTCAAATCTGGCCTCAGGCACTTACTTGTGTTACCCTGGGTAGATCACTTAATCTTGTTTGCCTCAGTTCCTCATCTGTAAAATGATCTGGAGAAGAAAGTGGCAGACTACTCCAGTATCTTTGCCAATAAAACCTCAAAGAGGGTCACAAAGAATCAGACAAGACATCAACAACAATAAAACTCTAATGGAATTATATGGATAATTACAGGGCTATAAAATTATGAATTATAGTTATGTCTGTCTCAGATGCCAATAGTTCATATATTTTATTTTAAACTTTAGTTGACCCAAATGTTTTTGTATCCCTTAAATTTACAAATTTATCTCATGCCCTGGCTCTCCCAGTGAAATATACCACACCAAAAAAAATGACAAAAAAGAAGAAAGAGGAAGAAAAAATTTAGCAAATTAACCAACATATCAGTGGAATCCCACATAATATGCAGTTTTTTTCATACTCAAACTCTCCCACCTCTACAAAGAAGGAAGATAATTCATTTTCATCTCTTCTTTGGAGCTGTTTGGTTAGTATAATTTTCTAACATTCAGTTTTTATTGTTTTATTATTGATATATTCATTTACTATCTTGTGGATTTATATATTATTTTCCTTTAACTCTTTCCCTTGTCATCAGGTCATATAATTTTCCTATACTTCTCTCTATTCATCACATTCATGTTTTTTACGGTGCAGTATCATTCCCTTATACTTAAGCATAGTTTTGATAATAACTTCTTTATTGCATAAGCTGAGGTCTGGAAGTATTATTTTCCTTTTATTGCTACTTTTTTCTTCATTATTAACTTTAAGATTTTAGACCCTGTGTTTTTTTTTTCCAAATGAATTTTATTACTGTACTCTTTAGTTCTATAAATAGTCCTCCTGGACATTTGGTATAGGACCATATTTGTAAGTTAATTTTGGTTATGTCTTCACTTTTATTATATTGTAGCAGCCTATCAGCAAACATGAAATATCTACCCAGTTATAAAAGCTATTTTCATTATATTATGTAGTTTTGGAATTGTATTCATACAGGTCTTGAGTGTGCCTTAGAAAATTGACTCCAAACTATTTTATGGAGTTTTCATTTTGTTTTTGTTTTCTTGCTCGTTTTTAGTTATCTTGAATGGGACTTTCCTTTCAAATATTTTCTTCTAGAGTTTGTTATTGCTATGGAAATGCTATTTACTTTTTGAATTTATTTTGTATACTGCCGTTTTACTGAAGCTATGTTTGTTGTCTCAATGTACTTCTTTGTGGATTAACTAAGATTCTCTAAGAAGACCATTGGATTATCAGAGAATAGTATGGGATTTTTTTGCCTTTCATTTAAATATCTTTATGCCTGTAATTGATTGCTCTTTTTTTAATACTATTTTGAGAATTTCTTGAAGTACATCAAAACACATCAGAGAAAGAGGACAAACTTACTTTAATCTCATATTTACTAGGAAAGCTTCTAGTGTTTTCTCATTTTGCAGAATATGAGTTTTTAAAATTATGTATATTTATTTATCATATATTGTATTAGATATGTGTATATATAAGTTCTATTATATTACCGAAAGATCCTTCTATGTCTACATTTTTAGATTTAATTTTATTTAACATAAATTAATTTGTTTTGTCAAAGTCTTTTTCTGAGACTCTTAAGACAAGCATGTGGTTTTGGAAGTTTTTGTTCTTAATATCATTATCTTAATTTTTTCTTAATGTTTAATCATCTTTGATTCCCTGTTGTATATCAAACTTTATTGCAATGATCACCAGTCTATTTGTATACAGAATTGTGTAGCCTTTTAAAGCATTTAAGTGCTTTCGTCACATCAAACCACCTTTTAAGGCAGATCATAATATAAATCATTATGGAAACTAAAGCAACCTCCTAATCCTCTTTGGAAGAATTTATTTTATCATATACTGATCTGTAGTTATTTTTATCTTTTTTGTATATTTTGTGTATTTTTTTTTGTTTCAGAGCTGTATTTTTTCCTTAAAGAATTTGGTTGAATTCTTTTCTTAGTTTTTGAGAAACATTTGTTTAGCATAAATATTGATTGTTCTAAAATTTACATAATTTTTCTCTAAATCTATCTGGATCAGGTTTCACAACCTTTTTGGTGGTTTCTTTACAATTAATTCCATTCCCATTTCTGAGACTAGATGTCCTAAAACTATTTTTTTGTTAATTTGGGTAACAAGTTTCATTGCCAATCTCATTCCTTTAAAAATCTTTAGTTCTGGTGGTATACAACTATGCAGCAACTTTTAGTTTAAGAAAATGGGATCTCACTTTGCTCATTTTTGTTATGTTGATTTGATATTCCTCTGTATTTTTATAATTAAGTTGAGTAAAAGTATTTTTTTTCAATTTTATTAGTAGTCTCACAGATCCAACTCTTAGCTTTATCAGATCTTTTTTTTTCTTTTGCTCCAGTGTATCTAATCATACTTTAGTTTTTAAACTTTACTCTTCTATATAACTCACAGGGTTGTTGAGATCAAGTGAGCAAATGAGTGGAAAGTATTTTTCAAGTCTTTAAATTTCCTCTATTATATATCTCAATTGTTCTTGGAAAAAAATCACATTGTATACCATTGAATTCTCTAAAATCATGAGATATTATTATGATCTGTACCTTATATACCCCAGTACTTAAAAAAGTCTTATCTATGCATAATGTTTTTAAATCACAGTTTTTCTGGGTGCTATGCACCCCATTGCCCTCCAAAAATTGAACCTCTCCCTGTAACAAAAAGAGAGAAAGAAAGAAAGAGAGAAAGAAAGAAAAAAGAAAGAAAGAAAGAAAGAATGGAAGGAAGGAGGGAAGGAAGGAAGAAAGAGAAATAAAAAGAAAGAAAGGAAGGAAGGAAAGAAGGAAGGAAGGAAGGAAGAAAGAAAGAAAGAAAGAAAGAAAGAAAGAAAGAGAAAGAAAAAGAAAAGAAGGAAGGAAGAAAGGAAGGAAGGAAAGAAAGAAAGAAAGAAGGAAAGAAAGAAAGTAGGAAGGAAAAGAAAGGAAGGAAGGAGGAAGGAAGGAAGGAAGGAAGGAATGAAGGAGGAAGGAAGGAAGAAAGAAGGAAGGAAGAAGGAAGGAAGGAAGGAAGGAAGGAAAGAAGAAAGAAAGAGAAAGAAAAAGAAAGGAAGGAAAGAAGGAAGGAAAGTAGGAAGGAAGGAAGGAAGGAAGAAAGAAAGAAAGAAACAGAAAAAGAAAACAATGAAGGAAGGAAGGAAAGAAAGAAAGAAAGAAATAGAAAGAAAAAGAAAAGAATGAAGGAAGGAAAGAAAGAAAGAAAGAAAGAAAGAAAGAAAGAAAGAAAGAAAGAAAGAAATAGAAAGAAAAAGAAAAGAAGGAAGGAAGGAAGGAAAGAAAGAAAGAAAGAAAGAAAGAAAGAAAGAAAGAAAAAGAAAGTAGGAAGGAAAGTAGGAAGGAAGGAAGGAAGAAAGAAAGAAAGAAAGAAAGAAAGAAAGAAAGAAAGAAAGAAATAGAAAGAAAAAGAAAAGAATGAAGGAAGGAAGGAAAGAAAGAAAGAAATAGAAAGAAAAAGAAAAGAAGGAAGGAAGGAAGGAAAGAAGAAAGAAAGAGAAAGAAAAAGAAAGGAAGGAAAGAAGGAAGGAAAGTAGGAAGGAAGGAAGGAAGGAAGGAAGGAAGGAAGAAAGAAAGAAAGAAAGAAATAGAAAGAAAAAGAAAAGAATGAAGGAAGGAAGGAAGGAAAGAAAGAAAGAAAGAACAAAGGAAAAAGAAAGGAAAGAAGGAAGGAGGAAGGAAGGAAGGAGGAAGGAAAGAAAGTAAGAAAGAAAGGAAGGAAGGAAAGAAGGAAGGAAGGAAAGAAGGAAGGAAAGAAGGAAGGAAGGAAGGAAGGAAGGAAGAAAGAAAGAAAGAAAGAAAGAAAGAAAGAAAGAAAGAAAGAAAGAAAGTAAGAAAGAAAGAAAGAAAGAAAGAAAGAAAGAAAGAAAGAAAGAAAGAAAGAAAAAAAAGAAGTAAAAAACTAACTCATTGATCATATTTGACAGTGTATACAACATTGTGTCTTATTTTCTCCTGTCTCTCTTCCAGAAGAAGGGGAGTACTTTGTATTTTCTGTTCTCCATATATAAATGTTCTTTGAAGCCCATTTACAGAGCCAAATGGCTGACAATGTCATCTAAGCAGGACCAAACTGTTTCAATGGTTTTCCTGGAATTGGGAGGGGGAAAATATTCATTTTGTCCTCCCTTTCCACATTGGATCTCTTTATTTCAAATTTCTATATGGGAGCAATCACTTTCAGGAAGCAAGGAAAAGGAATCCATGAGAGTCTCTTAACTGTGAACCTTAACTGACCTGTTAAGTCCGTCAGCAAAGATGTCAGCACTCCTTTGCCTTAGGTCCTAAGTGTACCATCTTCTCAGCTGCAGGACTCTGATATTCTTGTGTATAGTATATACAACACTGCTCACTCATTCTCTGTCTGAGGATCAGAATGCAGAAGCCTTATGTTTTGTTAATTAGATTTCCAAATGATACTGACAAATTGAAACTGAGAATCCCTTGACTTTGTATAAACATTGAGAGAAACAACTCTCTGAGTTCGGTTTTCCCTTGGGAAAGGACAAGGTTGCAAACTATACTCTTGCCCAGGTGTGATGATGGGATCCTTGTCTCCTAGAATGAATTGTCATATAAGCAGGCTAGTTTTTTGAGTAAACTATAACATACAATAGCTCTGAATGTCATTTGGTTTAAAACTTTCACTCTAATTTCCATTGAAAACTGACCGTGTGATATTGTAATATTCTAGACCTTCTGTGCCTATAGATCTATAGGAACCTCTTCTTCCATTATCTTGAAATCCTCCTGTAAGTCAAGGAAATTCAACAAATGTTTATTGAACCCCTACTATATGCAAACAATTGTGCTGCATAATTTCTCTTCTTTGTATATTTCCCAGAACCTCCATGATCTGGGATTGTCTAGACAACAGAAGAAAACAAAATTGGACTTTATCTCAGATTACATCTATATTTAGGATGATGCATTCATTTCAATCAAATAATCAACAAACATTTATTAAGTACTTACTATTTATCAAGCATTGTCCTAGGGCTGGAGAAATAAATAAGTGAGACACCTAAAAGTGAGACAATTCCTTTGGAGTTTACATTTCTTTAAGGGATACATACTCACTGTAAGTAAAGGGTATACATAAAGTCGATAGTGATGCATGGCATCCAGAAACAACTGGAAGGATCAAGAAGTGACTCATAAAAGAAATGGAATTTTAATCAAGCCTTGAAGTGATCTAGGGATTTCAAAAGGCAGAGATGAACATGAAGGGTATTCTAGAGTTGGGGGACAGCCAGTGGATGTCATGAAAATAGAAGATGAATTGACATGGAAGAGGAAAAAGCAATTCACTAAATTTGGTTGGATAACAGGATGCTTGAAGGAGAGTAAAAGGTAATCAGTCAAGGAAGAGATTCTGGAGTCAGACAATGAATGACTTTAAATGTCAAATAGCAGAATTTGTATTTTGTCTAAAAAACAAGGGGAAGAGCATTGGTACTTCTTAAGCTTAGACCTCCACTTCAGAAATTTATTTTTGGCATCCCTGTAAGAGATGGAGTGGAGAAGGAAAAGATTTGAGGAAGGCAAACTAAAAAGCTATTGTCAATTTTGCAAATGAAAGGGGAAGGCTAAATTAGGGTACTTGTAAAGAGAAGGGGGTGGATGAGAAAAGCTGAGGAGGTTGAACTGACACGAGATGGCAACTGATTTGATCTGCAAATAATTGAGAGTGAAAAATTGAGGATGATTCTGAGGTTGTGAACCTGAGTAACAGGAAGTTTGTGCTTGTGACAAATCCTTGGGAGTTCAAAAGAGTGGTGTGTTTAGAAGGAATGATATTGAATTCTGATTTGGACTGCTTGAATTTGAGATCCTTATAGCAGATGGCAATTGAGTAGATTAAAATAAAGGACTGGAGTACAGGGGAGAAATGAAGTCTGGATATTAGAATATATAGGCATGTAGGTAAGTGAGTGGTAAAAGTACATGAACATTTTTGAGAAATGTAAATGATCAGCAAACACAAAAAATGATTAATAAGAATGATAAAAATTAAAATATCATCATCAAAAAAGAAAATAGTCAATGAATGACATTGTGGAACAAATACGTAGATAAATAGATAATAGAATAAGAGTTAAGACAACTATGAATAAATAAGTCTTTACAAGATTAATGTTTAGAAAAAAATAGAGTATGCTTCCAGTGTATCAAAGAGAAACAATACATTCGGTTGCCCTAGCCTGGAACATATGTTTTTTATTTTGCTGAGAACGTGTATTTGAGATGGTCAAGAATTAGATAATTGAAAATTATTGGCTACGAAGAGATGATTTTGTTCTCTTTGTTTCATAATATTGGAAGCAGTGAAAATTGGAAGTAGCTAAGGGAAGATCAGGAAGGAAATGGGGGTGGGGAGAGAAATAGGGTTAACATTAAGTTTAGTCTATGTATCCAATCAATTTAAGAAACTATTTCTAACCCCAAGCCAGTTCCTGATTCAATATTATAAGGAATATTCAGAGAGTTGTTAGTATTTGAGGTCAACTTTGTAGAGGGTGACTTATTCCAGTAAAATGTTCTTTATTGCTCTGTTGAAAAGATGACTATTGGGTGAGATAAATGATTATTTTGACTCTATAACACTTTTTAAATCTTTCATGTCTAGGAACCTTCTTTCTATAATCTTACAAATGGGTTTCTAGAATTTCTCACCTCCACTAAATCAGACAGCAAACGATTGTATAGATATTGACATGGATGAAGATCCCATCCAAATGTTCCACTAATGTGCATATCTTATACAGGGATTGGGTTGCATCCAGTGTTTAAAGGCAGACTAGAGTAACCTAGATTGTGTTTGGGACAATATGAAGAGCTTTCAAAGTCCTCAAGCTTCTTTCTGAAAACAACGGCCATCTTTTAAATAGCATTTGTCCTTGGATGATGTTGTGTAGTGGAGAATCATTGGATATATAATCTCTGAAGAATTAACATAATGGGTCAACCAAAGGATGAGATGCATTAGAGGTATATAGGTTGTAGCATGTAGTCGATGGTGAGTTGTACAGAGGAAGCAGAGGGAAATGGAGATGGAAGTTCGCTTACTGTAATGGGAAAAGAAAAACAAAACAAAACGTGGAACTTAATAACGGAAAGACCTGGTTTGGCATCCTGGGTCTGATATTTTCTTGCTATGTGAGCTGGGGGATATTGTTTTAGTCAATAAATTAATCAACAAATATTTGTTTATGAAGCTCTCCAGTAAATGCTATTGATACAAAAAAAAAGACAAATGTTGTCCCTGCCCTCAATGAAGTCACATTCTAAAATGGAGAAAGGATGTAAATAACTATGTACCTAAGAGAGAGAGAGAGAGAGTAGGTCAAAAATAGTCTCAGAGGGACCTCAATTCAAGTTTCTGATCTGCAAAATGTGTCCTTGTGACTAAATGATCTCTAAGGTCTTTCCCAGCTCTAACATCCTGTGAAAAGGATTTATGGGAAACACTCTTCTTTGTTTCACAGATACATATCTTCTAATAGCTAGTATTTTATAGACCCATAAGCCCCTACAGTCTCAGATTGGTCAGTGGAAAGAAGAGGGTGAGGAAAAGGAAAAAGAGAGTAGCTTCCTAAGTGTCTAGTGAGATGAGGGTGATCATTGGAGCACGCTAAATTTTTCTCAAGGAAACATGATTATCTTGTTGATGGGAGTACTTAATACCAATACACAAGAATAACCTATGGTAAATTCTTCTGTAGTTTCTAAATACCATCAACCAAAAACGATGAGAGAAATGCATGTTGAAGCAACTCTGATGCTTCTCCTCACATCCATCAAGTTAGCAAAAATAATAACAACAAAAAGCAGTCGTTTTAGTGGAGGACAGACAAACTGGTTCATTGTTGGTGGAGCTATGGATTGGTCTAACCATTCTGGAAAACCATTTGAAATACTATCCGCAAATCACTAAATTATGCATACTCTTAGATCCAGTAATACCAAAGAAAGGGGGGAAGTTATACACAGAAAGATATTGATAGTAGCATTTTTGTTTTTGTTCCAACAACTAGAAACTAAAGGGAGCCCATTCATTAAGGTAGAAAGCATTATACTTCTCCTCTAGAACATACTTTGAGAGAACGGGAAATAAGGAACAGGTGTGGGATGGGGGGGTAGAGAAAAATGAGTTGCTTAAACAATGTTAATTTAAAAGAAAAGCTTTGTATTCATGTTTACCCAAGCAAATTTTTTTTAATTTCTATGAATTTGACAAAAAAGCAATAAAAATAAACATTTCCATATGTAAAGGACAGAAAAAGAAGATTGTATATAACACCACCAATTTCTGTTATGCACAGTGTTTAAACAAAATATGTATCAAGTTTAATTCAGTAATTTCAATACTTTCTTCTCTACTATTCTGGATATTTTGAAAATGTGTCACTCATCTTTTCTTTTGATGAGGGAAGTACATCACTATCCCTATGGCTATATAATCTCGCATCCCTCTAAAAAGTGAAAGTCCTCCCTTATAACAAATAAGTATTCAAACAAAACAAATTCCTACATTGACTATGTCTGAAAGTGGATATCACATTATGCATCTCTGTTCTATCAACTCTATTCCAAAAAAATAGAAAAAATGATTCTTTATCAGTCTTCAGGAGATGTGACTAGACATTACTTTGATCATAGTTATTATGCCTTTCAAAGTCGTTTTAATTAAGAATGTTGTTGAAATTTTACTAAATGGTTCCCAATATTTATGGCTGACTTAGTACAAAGAAATGGTAGCCTTCAACTGGTGGAACAAAAATCTAGTTATGATAGAAATATCAGGGATATTATTCCTTTCAGGATTAGGTTTCTCTCTGTTGCTGAAACCGGCTGGGATAGGCTCTTAAGAAGTATGACTTGATCTCTTTTCTTTACTACTAGGGAGAGAAATGGAAATGGGAAACAACCTTGAGCTTTCTAGAGTTCAGAAAAGGAAGCTACATATGTTAATTATCAGGCCAGGCAGTAACTATATAAGTCCCTGGAGACTGATTATTACAGCTAAATGAGACAGGAGAGCAGTAGTGAGAGGCCTGTTTTGTCTTCTGTCAGTGATATGCATACTTCTCTATCTGGCATTTTTACCCTTTGCCATGTCCTCTCCTCTCTCTAACCATCTTTACCATAGTGACAGGATTAGCTAGTAAAAGTATTTTTTAAAAAGGTAGCAGTGTGATATAATCAGCCACATTACTAACAGTTGACATCTATTCATCCTTTTGGATTCCTTGAAGTCAATGTTATTCATTGCATGTTTGGGCTTTGGCTTTGCCCCAGGATAGGTGACAACTGTAAATGAGTGTATGTTGTAGAGTTTCCACATTGTGTCCATGCTTGGAATGTTGTCTGTGCTTTCCTTTAATTATGTTTGTCCCTTGTCCACAGCAGACATTAGTCAAATGGAGAACCAAAAAAAGTAGGAGAAAAAATAAGATAGTAAAACGTATCACTGAAATGCTCCTATGTAAGACAAGTAGCCAACTCCCTACACTTCCTAGTATCACTGGTATTATTACCGTGTAACTCATGGAGCAGAGTTTCATTACAATAAACTTGTGGCTTCCCAGAGGTATTTTCCCATGAGAACATTTTAATTAATTTATTAATTGCAATTGCAGCTACAAGTGTTTTTGTAGGTTGACTGTAGAGGTGGTGATGATGGTAGTGATGACGATGGTAGTGGTGGTGGTGGTGGTGGTGGTGGTGGTGGTGGTGGTGGTGGTGTGTGTGTGTGTGTGTGTGTGTGTGTTTGTGTGTGTGTGAATTTTAATTCTTCTTCTTCTGCCTCCCCAGTTTGACTTGCCTGGGTGGGGAGAAGCACCAGCTTCTGATTCCCAGATGACTCTGCAGATGACAGCCACAGGATGGGGTGATTGCCTGTCATTTTTAGCAATGAGAAAAGAAAACCAATCTGCATATGTCTTCTTGGCATCCAGACCTTGGCAATGGAATACCAGTTGGCAGCAGTCTCCTTAGAAACCGGGGTGTTATTTCCAGCTATGATGGAAATGTTTAGGTTTTAAAGCAGCCTCCCATCCCTCATGGCAAGCAAGATTACTGGCACAAGGTCTGGGTCTTCCGGTGCCAGTATTAGCGCCTTGCTAATGACTTTCAGAACCTGCTTTAACCTATAGATACCAAGTAGGAGGTGTCCTTCAATCTCCCAAAGAGAAGCCCTATGAGCTTGACCTTCAGTTTTCCCTATAGATGTCTTTAGCTACAAAAGCTTAAATTCACCAAAATGACTTACATTACAAAACAGTTTTCTAGGCAACCTTTGCATTTTTTCTAGGAGATAATTTGTCCTTTTTTCCAACTGGAGAACATTCATGGGATAATAACTAATTTTATATAGTGCTTTAAAGTTTGAAAAAGGCCACATGTACATACATAAGTATATTTCATCTTCAATGAAAATTCCATGAGGTACCTGTAATTATCCCCATTTTCTAGGTAGGAAAGTAAGAAAAGTGATATTCAGAGATTCAGTGTCCTGTCCACAGTTGCTCAGCTAATAAATGTCTGAGAATGGATTTGAATCCAATTCTCTCCAGCATTTTTCCCCTAGTATAACACTTTGAAGAATGGCCTGTGAATGAGGTCGGTCCTTATTCCCTCAATTGTCAGTCAATCAGTAAATATGTTATTAATTACCTACTATGTACTCAGGCACTGTGCTTAAGTACTGAGGACACAAAGAAAAGCAAAAGATAGTCCCAGAACTCCAGGAACTCACAATCTAATGGGGGCCACAACCTGCATATAGCTATGTACAGATAGGTATATGTCTGTCTGTCTGTGAATGTGATCAATAGGAAATAATCGATGAAGAGAAATCATGAGAATTAGGAGGTATTGGGATAGGCATTCTTTAGAATGGAGGATTGTAGTGGGACTTGAAGGAAGCCAGAAAGCAGAGATGAATAGTGAGCACATTCCATCCCTAAGGGACAAACAGTGAAAATATTCAGAGTCCTTTCCTTCTCAAAATTATTTGTATATATTTTGTATTTACTGACATGTGTGAAGCAAATGTTGTTCCCTCTACTATTCTGTAAGCTCCATGAGACCATAGTCTATTCTCATTTTTGTCCATGTATCATTTTGGCCTTAGCAAACCACGAAACTGACTACTAAGATTTGTTGGCAATCAGAGTTAGGGTAGAGAAAGCATGACCCACATTAGTAGACAGGGGACGCACATGGATGAAATAATACTGAAATAGAATCCGATGTTCACAAAGCATTTTATCATTTTTAAATGATTGTATTTTTTCTCATTTTTTCATCAAATTACATTTGTCTAGGGTCATAGGGAAAAAATTTGGAATCTTTTCAGAAAGTTATTTTAAAGTAGTGAGGGGAAGAAAAGATAGATAGCAACCCCTAGAGTGGCCACCACTGCCATAGGAACCTCATTTCTGCTGCTGCCACCATGGTCATCATCTTGCCTATGAGAAAGGCTGAAGGAGATGCTAAGGGAGATATAAACCAGGTGAGGAGGAGATTAGCCTCATTATATTCTTAACTTGTGCCGGAATGAAGCCAGATTCCAAACCCAAAAGCACATTTACAAAAAAAAAAGGAGAGAAGGTGCCAAGGGGAAAAGGGAGAGGCTGACCTTAGTAAAGATGGGAGCTACTCTGCTGGAAGAAAAAAAAATGCAAGAAACAAACAAAGAAATGTCAAAAGAGCTCAGGCTCAGAAAGCTGAAGTATCTGGAGATAGGTTGATTTTTTGTATTTTTGATAAGTTTATAGTTATCAAACTAGTTCTGGTAACTGTACCATTTAAAATACTATTTTTACCAAGTTTTATAAAAATGTAGGTTATTTTTAAATTCTATGTAACTAATGCAAGGAATAGTCTGGGTTTGTTTTTGAGAAAATGAAAGATTCCATTGAAAGCCAAGTTGAAATAAGTAGGGATATAGGCCACTCCTAGTTTTTGAGGATTCCTCTTGGATATAAGGAAAAGATGGCAGCAGTCTATCTGGCAGGGAAAAGAGCAGACAACTTTAAAAATAAGTTAATTCTTCTTCCATGTCTGCCATCAGCATTGTCTTTAATCTATCAAACACAGGTGTCTATCAGGAAACTAATATACCCTCCCCCAAAACAATTATGTGTGTTTCAATGATGGCCTTGAAATAGCCCCACCCCAAAGAGCTGCAAATTTTTCTTTTATATTGAGGATCTTTTATCCAATAAATCCTACAGTTGTTCTTTTTCTAAAAGTCATCAGCAAGCATTTAATGTAGTTGATTAAATAACATGTACTTAATGTGAAAATGCCCAGCACCACTCTAAAATTTCCCTGTTAAAGAGATACAATTAAAACTCTTCAACTGATTCATGTTTTTGGTAGTCAATAGAGAAGAGAATTTGAAAGTTATTGTACACTCTTGCTGATTGCAGTTCATGTCCTGCCTGAATCCCTCTGAAAATTTATGAAATTCATTTTGAGTTGGTTAGTCATTTTATCATATTTTATTCAAACTTCATGTAATTTGCATGTTTAAATTGTGATTGACCATAGACATCTAAGGGAAAATTAAAAGTCAAAATCAGGAATTATTCAACCTAAGTTCCATAATATTAGATTTCCTTCCCATGTCAGCCAAAAACATAAAACTTACTATGTTGTCCCCCCCACACACATTGGTTTGGACTTGCCTAAACTAAAACATAAGCATGTTGAGGGAAGGCGCCATGTACTGTAATGCCTGTATTCTGTACTCCTTCAGGACTTTGTCTAGTGGTCTAGAATATACCTTGTGTTCCATAGATGCTTAATAAACATGTTAATGCACATTAAACGAAGTAGTAGTCATTTTCTCCTTCCCTTAAATATAGAGGTATGCAGAACAGTCATCTTTTATCTTTCTGTCATAGAGCACAAGTCCCACAACCTCAAAAACCAAGATTTTATACAAAAAAATATCTGTTTAAGGAAGCAAATGAAAAAAAGACACAATGTCCCTTACATAGTTTTTTAACAGTCTTGTCCAATAAAATAAGCATACTTTTATCTGAATGCCCCTTGTGCATTCTTTTCTGCTTTACATTGGATTATGGACCACTGAAATTTGGGCGGGGGGAAACACCTAAGGTCATGGATGACATTCTTAACATATATCTCATTGAGAACTGATCCCATGTAGTAACTTAATATTCCTCCGTGTGTTTCCCATTCAAATGCTTGTTGCTAATTAAAATAAACACTGAATTCCTGAGGTTTAGAGAACGTTCAATGCACCAGAAAAAAAATGAGATAAAAGTTAATTAATAGAATCTGGCCTGCCTCCAAAGTACACTCTTGTCAGTTTGAGGTATTTGATATTGGGTAACTCAGGTTGATTGGTATGCGAAAAACATCTCTCAAGATGAGTCTTGCTATAAAATGCCACTCATTTGGGGGTAAGATGTAAATATTAACACCATCACAAGATTTCACAAATACACGGTTTCTACACGGCATGGGCTTGAGCCCTCTAAGCCGATGCAGGCTTTCAACAATTACAATGCTTTTGAGAGACAAACTGATTTTGGTGTTGAGAATGAGATGCATGCTAAGCCAATGGATTCTCATTGGATTTGCTTCATTCCTCCAAAGAAAACTAAATGTGAAGTCACAAACAGATTTGAGCAGTAAGATTCAAGATAATCAAACTGAGATTATCTTCAATAGGTAGTCCCTAGACAAAATAAACCTCCTTGAAAATCATACAAAAAGAATATTGTTTAGCAGCATTTCGGTTCAATTGAAGAAGCAAATATTAAGCACCTACTAAGGTCCAGACACTGTCTTGGGCCCTGAACATACAATGCCTTCCCTCCAGAAGCACACATTCTAAAGGGGGGGGCGGGAGGAAAGCTTCTGAACTAAAGTTGAGGAGTTGTACCTAGTGTCTTTTGCTCCTTCATGCAATAAATACTTAATAAGCCCCTACACTAATCTAAGTTAGTCTTTGCAAGGGTGCCAAAAATGTATGATATATATTTCCTTCCCTTGAGCCATTTGCCAAATGCTAGGGAAAATAAAGTCTAATTGAAAATAAATCCTGATATCATTCTCTATGCTACTGGAGTTAGAAAGCATTGGTTGTTACCATAGTAAATGTGTGGTGATTCTGATAATATTTAGATATCCTTTAGCCTTCAACATTTCTGGGGGCCAAAGTCTCCTCTAGGGAGGTCAAGAGGAGAAAGAAAAACTTCCTTGCTCTGCACCAAATTTTACTGGCCTGTATTCATAGGTCTGCCAGTTTCAGTTTCAGATTTTAAAAGCCTTCAAAATAGAGCCAATGAGTTTATAGAATCTCCAAATACTTCAACCAGTATGCATAATGATCATCAATTCCATCCATACTTACCATAACCATTTTCCCCCTATATAGTGACTCTAATACATCTCATTCTTTTTCCATTTTCCTTAGTGTTATGCTCCCATTTGTCCATATACCTAGAAAGTCAAGACTTTTATATTTTTCAGACCTTTTACTTGTTTTCTTTTACACTGTTATCTGATTTCTTTTTGCCCTGGAGCACATGGACAATCAATAATTTGGTCATTTGCCTCTTGGCACATAGTAGGGACAGCACTTTATGAAAATGTCATTAAAATCATTAAAATAACATTGTGCATTTTAGTTTGGTTTTGTCCTTGGGGATGAACCAGAGGGGTTTACTTCAAGATAAACAGCTTCCAGAGTTGTACTTTCTCCTTCTTCCTTTTTATTGTTTTCCCAACTCTTAACAGATTGTTAAAAATGTGCCAAGTGTGTGGGCTTAGGGAACATTTTTTTTGAGCTTGTATGACTCATTCATGATTCCTGTATATGACAATAGTATAATCTCTTCTCTCCATCTCTTTCTCTCTCTCTCTGTCTCTCTATCTCTGACTCTGTCTTTCTCTCATCAACTTAGCACTCATAGGTGCCAATTTTTTTCTTTGGTCCCATGAAGAATGTGTGAGAAGTTGGTGTATACTTGGTAAGACTTTCACTATCAGGGGAAGGATGGAGGTTTATCTTTTTTATAAAAAAATTTAGTTCTTTCATTCAAAGGTTTTGAGTCACTTCAGCCAAGTGACATCAGAAGGTGATGGAAGCTCTGGCTTAGATTATATAAGCTCATTGAAATACTCTCTATTCTATAGATTCTGATACTCTTAAATCAATTCTCATCTGAATTATGGTCAGACACTCATTTTTCATATCTATTTTTCAGCCTTGATATTTTATTTTCATTGATGCTTTTTATAGCAGCTATTATATATTCGATTGCTATTTGTATTGGGCTTTTGTTCTTGCATCATTTTTTATATCTATAGCCACTCTCAAACTCAGTGAACCTTTCCTTTTTAAAAGATTAACCTATTTTCCAGTGTTCCCTATAGTGCTTTTTAAATAATGAATCCTTAACCCAGTAGTTGTAGTTGGACTCATAGAACTCTGCTTCTAAATTTTTTTTTTATATTTCACATATTACATATATTGCATTGACAGATCTTTCTATTTTTTAACCAGCATCACGTGCTTTTGATAATTATTACTCTGTGGTTCAGTTGGAGAACTGGTACTTCTGTGTCCCCTACCTTCCTCCCTTGAGTTTATTGACCTTTTATGTTATTTTAATAGGTCTACAAAGTGATAAATTGGTAGTTTCACAGATATGTTACTGAATAAGTAAATTAATTTAGGTAATATTGTTATTTTTATTATATTGGTGAGATCTACCCATGAGCAATTAAGTATTTCATTTCTTACTTAATTCTATATTTAATTTTATAAATAATATTTTACAGTTGTATTTATATAATTCCTGTTTCTTCATGGGAAGATTATCAAATATTTTATATATTCCATAGCTGTTTTGAACAGAATTTTTCTGTCTATTCCTTCTTCCTGGTTTCATTGAAAACATGAAGAAATACTGTTCATTTATGTGGGTTGATTTTATATCTTGCTTCTTTGCTGAACTTATTAATCATTTAAAAAATATAGACCCTATAGAGTTCTTGAGCTAGATCAATTTATCCATGCGAAAAGATAGCCTTTTTTCCTTTTTGCCTATGTCAATTCTTTAATTTATTTTTCTTTTCCTCTCGCTATTGGTAGCATCTCATTTGAAAGGCCTTTAGTCGTCTCCTGGCTACATAAGATTATGCCTTTGATTTTAAACTACTGACTTTTACAACCTATTATATTGAGGGAAAATATATGTTCCTATGTTTATTATTTTTTCTTTTTGTTAAATAAGTATGCTTTGAATTTCATCATCTTCAGCATCTATTGATATAATCATTTTATTTTATTTAATACTGATGTAGTATGTTATATTTTTTTCCATTTTCTTATATTGAACCAGTCCTATATATTTAGTATAAATCCAGCCTCATCATAGGAGATGTGTGTATGTATGCATTTATGTATGTATGTATGCATATATGTGTATATATATATATAAATGTGTGTTTGTATATGTGTGTGGATATGTATGTTTGTATATATATATGCACATATATTCCATGCTGTTAAAACAAAAATCTCTTTACTATTATTACATTTGATTTTTGTATTAAAATTCATTGGGCTTATTAATATGTAGTTTTATTTTACTGTTTTGTCACTTCCTGATTTAAAAACCAAGACTACATTTATATTATAAGAATTTAGTATGATTTATTCTTTTCTTATTTTTATAAATTGCTTATATAATAATGTAATTAGTTTTCTTTGATAAAATCCACTTGTAAATCCCTCTGGTCTTTTTTTTGCTTCACTTTATTTTAGGTTGGGTTGAGATTTTTGGGGGGACAAGGGGAGAGGAATAAATGGTTACTTTCAGTATTCCTTCTTTTGTAATCATCTTAATCCATCATTCAGGTTCATACAGCATCTGTAGGAAAAATATTGTTACTGAAAATATGAATTTTTGTGTCAGGGAGCAACTTGTGATCATTGAAATCATTGTACAATTTCCTGAGTATAACCCATGTCACTACCATCTTGCTACTCAAATCTGAGTCCATCCATAGTAGTTGTATAAGACACATATGCTAATAGAATAAAGTTAATAGTTAAGTAAGGGTTGTGGGGGACCTATTAAAAACAAAAATTTTCCCTATATGTCATTTTATCTGGAATACAGATCTTCCTTAAATCTTACCCCAAGTAATTAGGTTGATTTTTTAACTTCAAATATATTGAAAGTCTCCTTGAGACTTTGATTCGCTAAGGGAACTGTTTTGGTTGGTGGTATGGCTTCTTGACCATCAAAGGACAAAAGAACATAAAGGTTTCTCTATCAGGAACTTCTGAACATAAACGAACAACATGGCCAACGCCAAAACACTATGCACAACAGAATTCACATGAATATCCTCACTGAATATTCTTACTGAACATCCTTCACATACTATGGCTAAGGAAATCACCTTTGTTTAACTATTTGATGGAGTCTGATTGTCTCTATCTTTTCCCCCAACCTTAAATTGAAATTACCAATGGACAGAGCTGAGTGAGGCCCAATTCACAACATCAACATAATACTAAAAAAAAAGGAATGTCTTGAGAATTAGGTTCTCCTGCCCAGTATAATCACTTGACTGCTTTTTAATAGATACCTATCTCAGATGTAAGAGGAAATTTGTAGGTTAACTATTGCAAAGAAAATCCAAGTTGTCACTGGAAAAACCACTTTGGTTGGTGCCAAAACCAACCTCTCTGGACCGCCACTTTTCTCATAAGAAGAAGAAAATGAGTAAAAAGCTCCTAAATCCCACGTAAAAAGAATGTTTGCTGTTAATGTTACTGTTACCTTTAATTTTGGAACTGGCTTACATGGAAAGATTTTTCCACACTGAAAGCAAAATGGGTGGGATTGGTCTTGTTTTATTTTTTTACCTACTTTCTGTTCAAATGTGAGATTTCTGGCATATATCCAGAAAATTCTCCAGCAATGAAAAAAAGCACTTTGGGACCAGGAGTGAGAGGGGGTGAGAATTGGTAGGTGGGGACTGAGAATTGCTTTTATTTTTTTCAATGCTTGTAAACACTTCATTTCACCTGATAGAAAAGTCATTCATGCCTAAGTCATATCAGCCTGATGAGCCTAGACCCAAAGAAAATAAAGAGTTCATGCCTTTCTATTTGACAGTTAAGTGACACCTGATGGCTCCAAGGGGATGTCCCCTAGCATTTTTTTGGGTGGCCACCTTGTGCTACACCAGGATGGAAAATAATAGAAGTTCTAGGCGATGCTGGCATTGCAGGCAGTTTCAGCAGATTTTGCTTGCTCAATACATTTGTGTCTCTGCAGTTTCTGGTCAAAGAAGTCTAATAATATAATGACCATAACAATGGTTGTGAAAAGCTTCCTGTACTGTTTGCCATCTCTTCTCCTTGGGGACAAATGTCATTTGTGTACTGCAGACTGATTTTGAAGAAGGGATGTATTTTTAGGCCAGTGGTTAATTCTGTAGCTCTGAGGTGGGGGCGGAAGAAAAGCTACACAGGTTTTCTCCCTTAATCATACTCCCAGGGCATAAGACAGAATAGCACAGGTGTGTCTGATCTCCCCAGGGGGTTGATTATCTCATGATAACCACATCCTCTGAAGTTACCTTACTGCTATTTTTTCCCAGGTTCATATACAAAGAAGTAATTAAGATGAGTGTATTGACAGACCAAAAAGAAAAAAAAACCTGTCAGCCTCCGCATGGTGAAATTCATAGAGAAATTCCCCTTTTGAAAGGCTGTGGTGTGAATAGTGTCAGCAGAATGAAACTGTTCAGGATGAAAAAACAATGTATTGAAAAAACCCAGAGTCTTTTTGTGTTCTTAGAAACTCTAAGGCATACATTCAGCATGCCTCTCCTCTCCTCATCTGGTGCATTAACAGAATCTCTCATTTATTTTTTTGCTCTGGACATTTCCCTTAGGGTAAAGAGCTCCCAGTGTGGAAATTCCCTGCAACAACATAGACTGGCAACCTATCTGTGATTTAGGATCATAGGATCACAGATTTATAGCTAGAGAAAACCATAAATTCCACCTCCACTCGTTTTACTGGCAGAAATTTGCATATAATCGGGGTGGTTAAGAGACTTGCTCAAAGTCCTTTATGTAGTAAAAGACTGAGCTAGGATTAGACCCCTGGTTCAAAATTCAGCACTCTTTCTGCTGTAGTTATTGTCTTGGAAAGTTGCTGGGGGTACTGAGAGGCTAGGTAGCTTGCTTATAGTTAAATAGTAATATTTGTTAAAAGAAGGATTTGAACCCAGAGCTTCCAGACTCAAAAGCCAGCTCTCTCCCCACTTTGTTATACCATCTCCCTTTTCCTAACATTCAAGGTTCAGTCTATTCTTGAGGTTACAGATCAAAGCACAAAGCAGCAGTTTCACATCACAATGTGAAGTACATTGGATTCTTTATTTAATCTACACGAACTGCCTTTAATTAACAAGAGTCTTTGGAAAATATTTTAAGAAAGCTTTGGAAAAATCATCTGTAAGAACTCAGATTAACAAAATCATACAATACAGTAACTTTATGACCCTGTCATAAAAGAACAGAAAGGAGGACTAAGATCACTGAGTGATAAGTAACAGGTTATCTGAACAATGAGATGAAGTAAGTGTGAACTTACTACCCAGAAGAAGTTTTAATCATTCTCTTACTCAAATAATTAGAATTTGAAGTGTCATCTAAAAATAATTCTACTGAACAAATATTTATCAATTGTCATCTATATACAAACATTCAATTGGGCTGTGGGATAGGAAGGTGAAAATGGGACAGTGCTATCCCCAAAGTCTAATAAAGTAGATAAGCTATGCACAGAAATAACTATAGTAGAAGTTAGAATGTGGATGAGTCCATAAATTGGTGGTCAGCATGACTGCCTTCAAGTATTTGGAAATATGGAAAACAGATTAGATTTTTTTCAGTTGGGCCCCAGAGGGCCAAACTAGGACCATGGGCTGAAAGTGGTTAAGAGACAGACTTAGCATTGATGTGAGCGAAAATCCTCCTAACAGGAGTTGTCCAAAAGTCAGATGAACAGCCTTGGAAAGTTACACCCAATATGAGATCTTCAGTCAGGAGATGAATGAACTTTTCTCAGATATGTTATTCTGAGATTACAAAGGAGAAGGGGAATTTTCATAAACCAAGAATTGAATAAGAAGGCCACTGAAGCTCGTTTTGATTCTGAATATTCTAGAAGTCTCTGTTATGAATACAGACCAATTAGAGCAGCATGAACATTTCAAAGTGGGGGGACATCATGTTTAGCTAGGGGAAACACGGAAAGTTTCTCATAGGATCACAGGACAGTGGTGTCAAACTCAAATAGAAACAGGTGTCAGTAAACCATATATAAGGATCCCTGTGAGCCATTTTATTCAATGCTAAAAATGTTATCATTGGTGACCAGCAAAACAGAGAACTAGACGTTTCTCCAATCCATACAACTTCTCAAATCTCCCTAAAATGGGAATTTTGCATAAGACAAAGATGTTTCAGTTAATTCCATGATATAGGACAATAAAAACACTAATGAGATAATCGTATAATGAATTAACAGGAAAAAAGCTAATTTTGAACACCTAAAATACTTGCTCAGCCCTTCTCCCACCTCTGACAGTGTTGCTCAAGTTGAACATAGAGATATAACAAACTCAACTCTATTCATGCCCTCCCTGCCCCCTCTTCCTAGCAGAGATTACATACACACACACAGGAGGGAGGGAGAGAGAGACAGAGAGACAGAGACAGAGAGAGAGAGACAAAGACAGAGACAGACAGACAGAGAGAGACAGAGACAGAGACAGACAGAGAGTTTTAATACAGAGATAGACATAGATATGGATCCAAAAGCCATTCCTCCAGGGATAGTCACAGAATATGAACTGTTTTCAAAAAGAAGAATTACAAAGTATTCAGAATTGCATGAAAGAAAGCTCCAAATCAGTAATGATAAGAAAATAATCATCCAAACAACCCTGTTTTCACCCCACATCCTGAAAATTGGCAAAGATATGGATAGTTAATGTTGGAGGGATAGGAGCATACTGTTGATTGAACTGAAAATCAACACAATCATTTAAGAAAGACATTTGTAATTCTGCATATAAAATGACTAAAATGTCTATACTTTTTAATTCAGAAATTCCATACTAGGTTTGTACCCAAAGGAGGTCATTTATTAAAAATAAAAGCTTCTACATAAAACAAAATATCTGTAATAAGATGTGTGTGTGTGTGTTTGTGTGTGTTAGGAAAAAAATGGAAACCGAGTAGATGCCCATCAATGGTGGAGTGGCCAAATTGCACGGGTGGGGATGATAGTTTTGATAGGAAGAAATGGCCATCTTATTTCCTGATATTAGATTAAAAAAATAAGAGAGAATAGGTGGAGATATTGAAGGGTTTTGAAATGTGGAAGAGGGAAGATGATAGAGTTTCTAAAGTATGATCCAGATTTCCTCAACAACTTTTGATCCATATTGTTTTTAGAATCTATTAATCACTGCAATGTTGAGTGTCCTCTTTGAGACCTTTCTTGGTTTGAGAATACATCATTCCATTTCTTCATCAAATGCTAAACAACAGAACTCTAATGAATGAATCTCTGCAAAACACACTTCACTACCATCACCACTAAAAATGAGTATTAAATAAATGCCTATTTGGCTCTAGTGGCACTTGCTTTGGTAATGCATATTTTGAAGAGATTATGAAATAAGCATTTTCAAAAATCACATACCAGCTAGGTGGTGCAGTAGATACAGCACCAGACCTGGGGTCAGGAAGACCTCCCTACAAATAATCTCAGATACTTAAAAATGTATGACCCTGGACAAGTTGCTTAACTCTATTTGCCTCAGTTTCCCCCTTTGTAAAATGAGCTGGAGAAGGAATGGTAAACCACTCCAGTATCTTTGCCAAGAAAATTCCAAATGGATCACAAAGAGTCAGACGTGACTGAAATGATTGAACAACAACATAATGGTTAATTTCACTGAGTCATAGAATTATGAGAGTGATGAAATATTGAGTGGATTTATTGGGACATAGATCAATTAACAGTGGTATAAAAATCAAAAGAACTGAGCTCAAATGTGGGTTCCATGATTAACTTTAGCCTTGCTAGTTGTTAATTCCCTCATCAATAAACGAAGGGATTGAATTAAACAATCCCTAAGGTTCTCTAAGGTTCCTTATACTTCTAATGTACTACAATCCTTGTAGGTGGCTTTCCAAGTGAACTGGAGGCATCTGATGATTCTGTGCCTAGACTGCACCATGGCATGAGCAATTTCTTGAAGTTATTTTCTATTTCTTCAACCTGTACAACAGTAAATGTTTGAGAAATATTGTTATCAATGAATTTCTATCTGACAAACTGGCTCTATTTCCTAAAATTGGGGAAAGGAATTGTGTTTCTTGAAAAAAAAAAAAACAAAGGTTTCACATACTTGGGCCTCATGGATTTAGACTTGGATTATAATGTCAAGAACCAGTCCTATTCCTTTTTTTTGAAAGATGAATAAGTTCAGCCAGAAAGCACACACACACCACAAGAAAGTGAGACGACCAGGAAATGATTTGAAATAATACAGGGTTAGAATGTATAAAAAAAGTGTTGACAGGTGAAATTAAAGGGCCACAGGACAAATTCCTTTTGTTCCTGGAACATGCGAAAGGGAACCATACTCTTCTAGATTACAAAACGTACAGTTGCGCAAAGACAAAAGATACTGTGAACGAATTTTTAAAATACCTAAATAGGTATTTTATTCTTGTCTGGATGAAATGTATATATAAAGAGAAGGATAAAAAGGAGGAAGGAAGGAAGGAAGGAAGAAAGGAAGGAAGGAAGGAAAAAAGGAAGGAAGGAAATAAGGAAGGAAGAAAGGAAGGAGGGAAGGAAGAAAGGAAGGAAGAGACCTGAGAAGTCTTAGTCCAACTTCCTTTATTTTACAGATGAGAAAACTGAGGTCCAGAGAGGTGAAGCTAATTTTGAATCTTCACAAATGGAAAAAGTTGCAGTTCTGGATGTCTGAAGCATTCTAGAAAGATGCGCACTGGTTGTCTATTTAATTACAGAGCAAATTAGTTTCAGGGCTTGATCACAGGATTTTCATATCTTAGCATGAGAAATAAAAATTACATTAGAAGCCACATTGTACAACATCCCCATTTTACAAAGAAAAATTTCAGGGCCAGAGAACTGGAGTAACTTAAATAAGGTCATATAGTTAGCGAATATTAGAGTTGAGATTCCTACCTCATTAAATCAAATATAATGATAACTAATATTTATTAGCACTTTTAGATTTACAATGATTTCATAAATATTTAATTTTATGCTTACAAATTTGAGAAATAGGTGCTATTAAACTCCTGTTTTACAGATGAAGAAAATGGTTTCCTTCAACGAGACTGTCGACAAGTTCTTCCATTGATCTGGAGTCCTGATAGTAGCTTCCAAATATCTCTCCTTGTTCCTTGGGGCATTAATGGTGCTGACTGTAAAATCTCAATTGAATTTCAGCTCCTTGATTTATATGGCTCATTCTCTCAACCTTTCAGATTCACAATATTGAAGAATAGAAAAAAAAAATGGAATATCAAGGGCTGAGATTGGTTTTTTTTCAGAACATATGGGCACAGAGAGGAAGAAGTCCCTAAGGCCTTTTACTTTTTAGCCTAGTCTCTGCTTAGATGCAATGAATGTATCACTGAGTTTCCACAAAAGTAATTGAACCAAAATTATGTTTTGATGTTGTTGACAGGCCTTTTTCAAATACCTCTGAGACCAAAGTAACTTCCCTTCGCCATTTGGTTAGTTTTAAGATTTATAAATCACTTTCTTCACGGTAACTCTAGAAAATTTTCTGTGTTATAGGTCCCATTTTGTGGATCAGAAAACTGAGGCTCAGAGTTCTGTGCTAGAGTTCAAACCAAGGTCTAGTTTAGAGTCAAAGGACTTGGATTCAAATCCCATCTCTACCTCTAGCTCTCTATGAACCTATAAATAAAGCATTAAATTTCTCTGCCTCCTAATTTTCTCATCTGCAAAATGAGGAAGTTGGACTAGATTTTCCTTATAATCCCTTTCAGTCCTAAATATATAATCCTATGACTCCAAAGCTTGAAGTTTTCCTACAATATTATACTATCTTTTCTACTACTTTACCTTTGCAGTCTATAGACATAACCTTTAAGAACCAAGTTTCCCTCCATGCCATAATAAGCTATCTTAGTGGAGGGTGAATAAAAACCCATCACCCTTAGTTAAATTAGGTAACTTAAGCTTTGAAAAAGGATAATACTTATAGGTTCAATGAGCCACTCCTTTTAGAGCTGTAGTCTTTCCAACCCATGACAGACAGCTTAGGAATTCTTATAAGGAAGGTAATGATATGCATTTCTGGGAAGAGAATTAATGGTCATGCCCATAACAGTGCTTACATCCAGACTTTAGGGCAAGTATGACCACTGTTTCTTGCTCCAGTCTCTGCAAATTGGAAATTCCTAGGAAGAGTCTTCAAACTGCAGAAAAGGACACTGAGTAATTCTTTCAAATTTGTAAAGCCAAGTTAAAACCTCATTCTCTTCTTTCTCTTTTGAAGAATTAGCAACATGGGAAACCCCACCCTAGAGAGAGATAATGTGAAGGAAATAATGCTGAAAAACCTGAAGGAAGATCTAGGGGATTGATTATAATTTGAGCAGTCCAGACAGGTTATATAAACTGAACTCATACCTTATCAGCACATCTTTTTATCATAATCAACTATAGAAACTCTTCAAGAATGTTGTTTGTAATTATGCACTCCAAGCTTCATTTCAAAAGATCTTTGATCTCCTTACTGTGGGCATTTCCTCCATCCCTGCAAATATTATGAGATGCTAGGGCCAAAAAGTGTCCCTGTTGGTGATTGAGTTCCATTCTACTTAATTAGGCTGGTCCTTGGATGGTCGACACACAGTCCTTCACTGGGCCCATATTAAGAGTCTTGGTATTTTGTTAGGCCATGCTAGAGTTCAAGTTCCAGTGTCTTAGCATTAGAAGATACAGTATCACCTCCATGCCAAGATGACACCAAAGTATATGGGAAAGGTTTTTTTTGCTGATTTTATATTCACTCTAGAATTATAAGACCATTATGGGTAATGGCTATATAGAAATTACTTTTTAATTTTCCTTGGTGTATAACACAATATTTGCCACATAGCATAAATGTATCAAGT
Source organism: Trichosurus vulpecula (assembly GCF_011100635.1). Taxonomy (NCBI): domain Eukaryota; kingdom Metazoa; phylum Chordata; class Mammalia; order Diprotodontia; family Phalangeridae; genus Trichosurus; species Trichosurus vulpecula. Next base: position 204,879,859 of record NC_050576.1, on the reverse strand, counting down.
TGAAAAACAAATAAAAATTTCTTTTGGATAAAAATTACAATGCTCTAATATCCATGGAATGGTGGGATGATGAATTGTGCTTCTTTTTTAGTCTAACATAATTATTTCCAGTTTTTGTATAAATAAAGCCAATGCAGCAAAGATTAGGAGGAAAGCAATAAATTGGGAGAAAATCTTTATAACCAGTGTCTCTGATAAAGGCCTCATATCTAAAATATACAGGGAACTGAGACAAATTTATAAGAATAAAAACCATTTCCCAATTGAGAAATGGTCAAAGGATATGAACAGGCAGTTTTCAGAGGGAGAAATTAAAGATATCTATGGGCATATGAAAAAATTCTTTAAATCACTATTGATTAGAGAAATGCAAATCAAAACAACTCTTAGGTACCACATCTCTCCTGTCAGATTGGCTAACATGGCAAAACAGGAAAACGATAAATGCTGGAGAGGATTTGGGAAAATTGGAACATTAATACATTGTTGGTGGAGTTGCGAACAGATCCAGCCATTATAGAGAGTAATTTGGAACTATGCCCAATGGGCTATAAAAATGTACATACCCTTTGACCCAACAATACCACACCTAGGGCTATATCCTAAAGAGATCACAGGAGTAGGAAAGGGACCCATATGTACAAAAATATTTATAGCAGCTCTTTTAGTGGTAGCAAAGAATTGGAAATCAAGGGGATGCCCATCAACCGGGGAATGGCTGAACAAGTTGTGGTATATGAATGTAATGGAATACTATTGTGCTATAAGAAATGGGGAAGATATGGACTTCATGATAACCTGGAAAGACCTGAATGATATGATGCTGAGTGAAAGGAGCAGAACCAGGAGAACATTGTACACAACCACAGACATATTGATTCTGTGATGACTAACTTTGATAGACTTGGCTCAAAGACAACTCCAAAGGACTCAAGATGGAAAAAGCTAGCTACATTCAGAGAAAACTATGGAATCTGAATGCAGATTGAAGCAAAATATTTGCTCTTTTTTCTCTTCTCTTTTGGTTTTGTTTCTTCTCTCTCATAATTCAGTCCATTGGTCATAATTCTTCTTTGCAACTTGACTATTGTGTAAATAAGTTTAATGCAAAGGTTTATGTAGAATCTATATCAGACTGCAGGCTATCTTGGGGGAGTGGAGAGGGGAGGGAGAGAAGAAAATTTGAAACTCAAGGACATGTAGAACTGTGTTATAAACTAAAAATAAAAAATCTAATTAAAAAAATAATTATTTCCTTGTATAAATAAGATCTCGATGATATGGGTAAAATGTTAACTTAGTACCATTCATGTTACAGTAGAATATACATCTTTTGATTCCTTTAATTCTCCAACATGCCAACAAATGTTCGATTTCACTCATATGCCTTTTCCCTCTCCTGATTCACATCACAATTCTATTGTTCAAGTCTAATTAGTCCTCCCATAAAATTGCCCACTTCATTATCTAAAAATGAGAACAATAATCCAATTTCCACTTACAACATGGGGTGATGTCAGGATCAAATAAAATAATGCAGGAGCCAACAATTGGAACCATTTAAAAACTCTTCAGGTTTTATGAAGAATATATTTTTGGATTTCAACTCAATTTGTAAGTTGTAAGAATTTTTAGGGATCCTGAAATCCAATAGATTTATTTTTTTCAGGTGAAGTAACAGGCAGGAGCACAAATGCAAAGTGACTAGAACAAGGTCATATAAATAGCTATCCAGAGAGATAACCAGATAACCCAGTCTCCTGGCTAACTAACTATCCAGAAAGATAACCAGGTAACCCAGTCTCCTGGCAAACAGCCTCATGTTCTATAGGATATACCTTAGGGCTTTCCTTTGTAGTCATGAAACATGAAGGTCATACACAGCTGCTGAGTATTTCTTATGCATTTATGTCTCTTGTGAAAGGGTGAGGAGTGGGATAGCACAGGTTTAAGGTGAAGGGCAGGTATCTTCCATGGATGATGCCTAACAATCACACTTGGCACATGTTCGTTAAGCTTAATCACTCCAAATATTTCCTCAATTGCAAAGCATAGTCAGTTCTTAATCTCTTTTCTTGATTTTTGGGATGCGTAATTTTTGTTCCTTTTTATATGGGTTTAAGGAAAAATGAACATAGTTTGGGAAATTCATTCATCCAGCTAATATTTATTAAATGTCTACTTTGTGCAAGATCTTTGTTGGGGGTACATAAGATATATGCCATGAGCTTTGGTCACAGAGATTTATAAATTTTATTGAAAGGACCACTGTGTCCACAAATAACTATGGTACAAGGGAGAAGATGAGTATGAAGGAAAGGCTTATGCAAAATGCTTTGTGAAATGTGGGGAAAGAGGGAGGGAGAGAGAGAGAGACAGAGAGAAAGAGAGAGAGACAGAGACAGAGACAGACAGAGACAGAGACAGAGACAGACAGAGACACAGACAGAGACAGAGACAGACAGAGACAGAGAGACGCAGAGACAGACAGAGACAGACAGACAGAGAGAGAGACAGAGACAGAGAGAGACAGAGACAAAGAGAGACAGAGAGACAGAGAAAGACTGAGAGAGACAGAGACAGAGACAAGAGAGAACTTTCACCTTGGTAAGATTTTATATATGGGGGAGATTTTGAGTGAACTTTGAAAGAAACAAGGCTCTTCCCCAGAGGAATGTGGAGAGTAAGTCCACTCCGGGAATGAGGAGGCAGCGTGATCAAAGGAATGAACATCGACTGGGAAAAGTAGGACAAGAAAATGGTGCCAGCATACAGATTTCCTAAGGAACTACCTACTGGTGGTTAGTATAACTTTGTAGATAAGTCCTGTGTTGTTGACTGAGTGTCATAGAGGTTAGAACTTTCCCAAGGTTAGACAGTTATAATGAGTCAGATGTAAGATTTCTAACCAGCTTTTCCTAAGCTCAATATGCTATCCACCAGGTCAAGCTGGCTTTTCTGGGATTATTATGTTTAGTAAATGCTACTTGAGAAGAATAATAACCAGGGTGACAGAGTGAAGAAGATTGGACTTAAAATCAGAGGACCTGGGTTCAATTCCCAGCTATGACACTTTTATGTAACTATGGACAAATTGTTTGACTTTTCTGGACTTCAGTTTTCTCACCTGCAAGATAAAATGGCTAGACAAATGACCTCTAACATACTTTGTAGCTTTAAATTTGTGACCCTATGTTAGAGTTTTTAAGGGAGCAGATTATTCATAGGATTTTTTTAATAGAAGGGGGTCAAGGTTGCATAAACAGGAGTGATCCATTACCCTAAGGGGATCCAGCTAACAAGCTGACTGAGGCTGAGATCACATATTCCTGATATTTCAGTCAACCTTTTGTCCATCAGATCAACCAATCAAAAAATTCTTTTTAGGCTAAGTACCACAGCAGCTTGACTAGAAACCCAGAGTTTAGAAATACATTTCAAAAGTTAATCAATAGTAGATAATTTAGTCCTGGTGGAATAAGGACTATTAACAAAACCTCATGGGAAAACTGGAGAGCAAAATAAAAGAAATTGGATTTAGACCAACAACTTTAGAGATAAGCTCTAAATGGTGAGTGACCTAGATATATAAGGTCAAATTCTAAGCAAATTAGAGAGACATGGAAAAAAATTACCCATTAAATCTATGAATTGGAGAAAAATTTCTGACAAAACAAGGAAGATCAGAAAAGATAAAATGGATAATTTGTTTACATAAAACTTAGAGTTTTTACACCAATAAATCTAAAGGGGAAATAGTTACCTGAGGAAAAACAATTCACAGCATCTTTCTGATAAAGGTTTGATATTCAAGATGTATAAGGAATTGGTTCAAATTTATAAGAAAAATAGCCATTCCCCAAATGACTAGTGATCTATGGATGTGAACAGATGGTTCTGAAGGGAAGAAAGCCAGGATATGTAGCCACATGAAAAAAACTCTAAATTACTAATAATTAAATAAATGAAAATTAAAACAAAATTCTGAGATTCCAGCATTGAACCCAACAGAGTGGTAAGGATGACAAAAAGTAAAAAAAAAATGGTGAATATAGGAGAAGCTGTGGGGAAACAGGCACATTAGTGTTCTGATGATGAACCTGCAAATGTCTACAATTGTTCTGGAAAGCAATTTGGAATTGTACTCAAAAACTTGCTAATATGTGTGCCCTTTGACACAACTATGCCAGTTCTAGGCCTATACCCAAAGGAGTGCAAACAAACAAAAAGTCCTTATGTGGTAAAATATTTATAGGAGCTCTTTTTGTGGTGGAAACAAGCAATTAGGAAATCAGAAGATGTCCACCAATTAAGGAATGGCTGAAAAATTGTGGCTTATAAATGTGATGGAGAACTATAGTGCTCCATACTATAGTGCTACATAAGAAAGGAAGAATAGATAGTTTGAAGGAGACATGAAAAGATTTATATGAACTGATACAGAGTGAATTAAGCACATCCTGAAGAGTCGCTTACACTATAAAAATAATTATGAGAACCAACAATTTTGAAGACTTTTATAAATTGCTGAAGCATCAAATGAGCAAAATAATTTTAAAAAATTGTAAAAATTATATGAACTATGCGATAACCATTTATGATTCCACAGAACCAATGACAAAACATGCTATCAATTACACAGAGATGTGACATATTTAGGGTGTAGAATGAGATACACATCAATACATATATATGTATATATATACAGAGGTATGTGTCTTATGTGTGTATGTATAAAACTACTGAGACAATATATTTTGCTTGACTGCATATCAATTGAGAAATTTGGTCATAGAAAGGTGGAGGTGAGATACTACACATGTGAAGTTTTGTGTGTATTTTCAGTTCAAGTCACTTTTTACTTTTATTTAATTCTTTTACTTTGTTTTAAGAATTCTCTCACAAACTGGGAGATTAGATAGATAGATAAAATACATATTTTTTTTCTTAAACTAAATAAAAGGACAATAGTCAGTAGGTTGTCTGTCCATAATGTTAAAACTTTTTTTTATTTGTAGCAAATTCACCCATCCTTATGTTTGTGAATCATACCATTAGGAACGGAATGAATAAAAGTTATATGAAGGGCTATATCTTTTCTGTTCAGTTTGGAGTCTTATCCCAAAATAAAACAGCCACACTAAAGAGGGGGTGCAGTTATTATTTTGGGAATGTGAAAGTGGGTGTGAGGCTTTAGGAATCTTTTCCTCCTCTTCTACAAGCTCCAGCATGGTGCTGACTGAGAAACCCCAGTGGATAATCAGAAATCCCCATATGCATAATACTCAAAACTATTCTCTTGGCATTTCAGGTAGCAGTGAAGTAATGTGAGTGCTTTGACTAAGAACATTTTTATCTATCTCTCTGTAACAACAAACTCCAAGAAATATTTACTCTAGTCCAAATTATATCCTTATTTCCTCGTAAATGCCCACCTCCAAAAATTAAAAAAAAATCATTTATATACCAAAAAAAATTATAGAAAAGACTAAGGGAGTGGTCTGAGTGTCTATACCCTTTTCTGGCCAGATGGCATAATTGATAATTGTAATCCACCCACCTCCAGAATTTCCCTTGAGTCTACAATTACAGATGGACTCTTCGTGTCTGTCTTCCACTAGTTACATTGGATGATATGCAGCTGGAGGCATTTGTCATGTTCAGCCTTAGATGGTTGGGTTTCAGGTGAAGGTGTGCACAGAAGTGCCACTGGAACAGAGTAGGGAAATGAAGTCATTTTGGGGAATTGGGAAATTGCTAGAAATTATGACTAAGATTTTTCTCCTGATTTCCCCAATAGGCATGTTAAAAATAGGATGCTACATCCAAGCCATGTTATATTCTGAGACTAAGTTTTCCTAAAGAATAACAAAGGGTCTCTTGTTAAAAACTGATTAATTTCTTCTGTTTATACTAACAGAAGTTTAAGTATTAACTGAATGGATGAATGAATGAATTTCCTTATGTGTAGTACACAAGAAAAGACATTTACAAATTCAAAATGCCCCCAAACCATGCTTCAAACTACTTTCCATTATTTGTATGCATTTTAAGACTGTATATATCTTCTTATTATGTTGCAAGGTGAAACACAAGGATTTATTTTTAGAGTTGCATTTCTTAGATTGTTCCATTCATCTGTGCAGTCATGATTACCAATGTTTCACATTTATCTGAGAAATTTTATTTTCAGGTCACCAGTTAGTACTTACTTGATTTTTTTCAAGGTCTCAGGAACATTGATATTTTTTTTTTTGCCATTATATCCTCAGAACTTAGCATAATTAATTGCACTGAAAAGGAATTTAATAAAGGCTCATTGGAATGAATAAGTTTGCATCTTACGATTTCTTCCAAGTTCCTTAATGAAAATTAAGAGAATGTTAGGGGGGTTGAGAGAGAAAAATATCTAGACAATTATATAAAAAGAATTAAGAATTTAAGTGAAACTCAAAAACTAAGGAAATGGGTGGCAAATAAGGGAGGGAGGTATGGTTGGGGGAAGAGAGGCTATGGGAAAAGGATTTTCCTAAAGTAGATTAAATGAAAATAACTGAATATCAAAGTAATGGCTTTATAGACAAAGGAGAAAAATCTTAATTCAGAAAAAAATATATTAGACAGTAATGAAAGAATGTATTAACCTAATTTTCATAACTTTAAATGTTAATGGATTAAGCAATCTAGCAAAAAAAAAAGAGAAAGACAAACTGGATGAGAAAATAAAATTCACAATCTATTTCTTAAAAGAAGCACATCTTAAGAAGTAAAAATATACAAAAAATAAAAATGAGGGGCTAATACAAAATTTATTATGTATTAGATGAATAAAAAAACAAACAAGGGTCACAATCATACTATCAAAGAAAAAGGAAAGAACTCAAAACATAAAGAGGTAAACGATGAATCTGTATTAAACCAAAAGAAACCATAGACAACAACCAAATCTCAACATTAAACTAACATGCTCTAGATGATTTAACACATAAATTCACAAAAAAATAAACAAAATAAAACAATACATAGACAGGAATAGGACAGTGGCTGTAGATTTTAATGCCCTTTTCTTTCTTTAGTATGTCTAACAGACAAACCAAAGGGGAAATACAGAATTAAGAAACAAGAGTTAAAAAGATGTATAATGTCTTAAAAATAGGACTGCTTAAGAATATTTGTAATCTGCATGGAAACTTTTTTTCAAAAAATTGGCCATATATTAGGCCATAGAGATATTAAAATAAACATAAAAAGGAAGAAGCAGTAAAAACATCCTTTTGAGAACCTAATGAAATAAAAATACTAATTGTTCATGTATCACAAGCAAAAGACAAACCAATCCAGAAACTTAACATTGAAATGCTAAACAATGAGGTGGTTAAAGAAGAAATGTAGAAAAGTCAATAATTTGTTGAAAAAAATAATAATGATGAAATAACATGCCAAAAATTGTTGGGATAGTCCTCATGGGAAATATTATATCCCTAAAAACACATATGAACTTAATAAATGTAGAGGGATAATGAATGAATATGCTTTTTAAAAAATATGTAGTTAGCACATCAGCAAACCTTAGAGTTACTATGTCATGTAGTGGATAGAAGGTTGGGTCTGTTGTCAGAAAGAACTGAGTCAAATCTTGCCCTGGACATTACCTGTGTGGCCCTGCATGAGTAACTTAACTCCTTTCTGCCTCTGTTTCTTTAAATGTAAAAGGGTATTATAATAATAGCATCTATCTCCCAGGGTTGGACTGGTTATTTCAATAGATTCAAAAAACTTTTGACAAAATACAATACTCATCTGTGGTATTAAAAAACTGCGAAATATAGATGTGGAAGGAATTTTTAATGTCATAAAATGTATCTAAAACCATTGGCAAGCATCGTACACAATTAAATATACATTTAAAGCTTTCCCAATAAATGTAGATGTACAGGAAAGACTCTTTCCTTTATTATTTGATATGATTATGGTAATGTCTATGAGACCAAAGAAAGAAATTAAAGGAGTGAAGACTGATAAAGAAGACAAAAAACTATCCCTATTTGCTGATATATGATGATTTACTTAGACAATTTTAGAGAAAAAGCCAAATACCAGTTGAAACAATTAATAGCTTCAGCAAAGTTACAGGCTACAAAATAAACACTCAAAAATCAGCAGCATTTCTATGTAATAATATAAAAATCCAAGAGGTAATAATAGGGAAATCCCATTCCACATAACTCCAAAATGAATTAAATATTTGGCGTTTGATATGCCAAAGCACTCAAATACTTATATAGATTCAGTTACAAAATGTTCCTTAAAGAAATAAAGAACAACGTAGCTGGAAGACTATCCAGTGCTATGCCAATATAATAAAACTGCATACTACCAGAGTTAATTCATGGTTTTAATGATATGCCAATAAAATTATCAAGGGGATACTTTATAGAACTTGATAAAATAATAACAAAATTCATTTGGAGAAACAAAAGATCTAGAATATCAAGGGAAATAATGAAAAAGGTAGGGATGAATGGGGAATAGCACTTCCAGACTTAAATTATGTTATAAAGCAGCCGTCATTAAAACCATTTGGTTTTGGTTAAAAAGTAGAGAAGTTGATCACTGGAACAGACTAGACCAGGGAGAACAAGAAACAACAAAATTCAACAGCCTACTCTTTGATAAACCAGAAAATATAAATTACTTTGGAAAGAACTCCCTATTGGATAAAAACTGCTGGGAAAACTAGAAAGCAGTCTGGCAGGAACCACACTCAGACAAGCACTTTATACTGTATTGCACAATGAATTTTAAATGGATATATGACCTTACGGACCATACTAAAAAATAACAATAATAAAGAAGGAGATCATATACCCTTTATAGCTATGGCTAGGAGATCAATTCTTAACCCAAAAAGGGATAAAGGCAATTCTAAAAGATAAAATAGGTAACTGATTCCATGAAAATTAAAAGCTTTAGCAAAACAAAATTTATGCATCTAGGATGAGAATAGGAAGTGTCAAAAGGGAAAAAATACTGTATATTAAATTTCTCAGATAAGAGTTACATCTAAGATACACATACAACTAACACATACATAAACATACATTTGTATGTATGCCCATATGTGACACATATTTATGTATAACCAAAAGCCATTCCCCAATAGATAAATGGTCAAAGAATTTGAAAACATAATTACTAGTCAAATGAAAGAATCCTCCAAATCACTATTAATATGATAAATGACAATCAAAGCATCACTGAAGTTTTGCCTTATACCCTGGATATTGAAAAAAAATGACAAAAGATGGAAATATTTAATGTTGGATTATGGGAAGATATGCAAATTAGTGCATTGTTTGTGGAACTCTGAATTAGTATAATCAGTTTGAAAAGTAATCTGAAATTATTCAAATAAAGTAAATAAAATGCCCTTTGAGGCAGAAATTCTATTGTTATTCAATTGTTTTCAGTCATATCCAACTCTTCATGATCCCATTTGGGGCTTTCTTGGCAAAGATATTGGAGTGGTTTGTCATTTTCTTGCTTTGTTCGTTTTACCATTGGCAAAACTGAGGCAAACAGGGTTAATGACTCACCCAGAGTCACAAAGCTAGTATCAGAAGCTAGTTTTGAACTCAGGTCTTCCTGACTCCAGGCTCTTTATCCATTATCCATAAAAAAATCAATAAAAACATCTTTTTAAATTAAGATACATATGCACACACATACACACATATGTCACGTGTATGTGTGTATATCTGTATGTATATATGTATATGTCCCCACGGACCACTGAAATCTCTCCATGAACTTCATTGGCCTCAGGTTAAGAAGTTCTCTAGGCTAAAATATAGATTCCTCAACCTCTGTATGAGATTTTCTGACATGTGGAACTGAAAAACTTCCTTCTCTTGCTGCAAATAACTTCACTAGGTGCAATCCAAACTAGACCACTAATTATTATTTGTTTTCCAATACTTGACATTAAGTCTTCCTGTCTCTAGGATTCTCCACATGCTAGCCATCATGTCTTGAATATGCTCCCTCCTTATCAAAGACTCTAAATGTCCCACCTTAAACCACCTACAGAGCTACAATGAGAGATTGAAATGAATTCAAGCATTGTCAGCTTGTCAGTTTTGGTTCACAATTGAATATAGATGAATAAAAAAACAAACAAACAAGGGTTGCAATCATACTATCAAAGAAAAAGGAAAGAAGAACTCAAAACATAAAGAGGTAAACAATGAATCTATATTAAACCAAAAGAAACCATAGACAACAACCAAATCTCAACATTAAACTAATATGCTCCAGATGATTTAACACATAAATTCACAAAAAAATAAACAAAATAAAACAATACATAGACAGGAATAGGGCAGTGGCTGTCGATTTTAATGCCCTTTTCTTTCTTTAGTATGTCTAACAGACAAACCAAAGTTTATCTTTGCTTCTTCCAAGCAGGGATGCCCGTGTGTGTGTGTGTGTGTGTGTGTGTGTGTGTGTCTGTCTGTCTGTCTGTCTGTCTGTTTGTGCATGTGTATTTGCAAAGTCTGAGGAAAATCAATTAACCTTTCTTTGTTCAGTTTCTCCTTCTGCAAAATGAGAGTAATAATAGCACCTAAATCCTAACGTGGTTGTAGGGACAAAATGAGATAATATTTTTAAATATTAGGTATTATTTTTATTATTGAAATATTTGAGGAGAAGTCCTTAAATGTGGCTATGTAACATTATACAATTAAATCATTTCAGGTGTGACCACTTAGGTAACATTTCAAGGAGATGGTTTAACATATTTTGTTTATTTACAGGATCATGTTTTTTAAAGCATAATGATAAATTGAGAAGTAAACCTTTCTTTAAATTTTCAGCTACTTTCATCGTGGCACTTATCTCCCACTTTTTACCAATCATAGGACAATGTTAATCTGTTGTTCTATTATATTTCATGATAGAGCCACTCTTTTTTTAAAAAAAACTTTCTCTTTGTTTAAACTTTACCACAGGGGGCAGAGCCAACACGGCAGCTGGAAAGCAGGGATTTGTTTAAGTTCCCCTCCAGGTCCCTCCAAACACCTATAAAAAATGACTCTGAACAAATTCTAGAGCTGCAGAATCCACAAAATAGCAAAGGGAAGCAGGGCTCCAACCCAGGACAGCCTGGATGGTCACTGGGAAGGGTCTATGGCACGGAGCTGGGAGCAGAGTCCAGTGTGGTCTGCACCAGGACCAACCAAACCGGGAAGCGGGCGGAACAGACATACAACCTGAATCAGTGAACTGTGGCAGTTACCAGACTTCTCAACCCACAAATGCCAAAGACAACAGAGAAGGTTAGTGGGAAAAGCTGCTTGGACAGAGTGAAAGGAGTTTGCAGTCAGTCACCACCCTGGGGGCAGCAGAGGTGGTGCAGCTCCGAGGCTGCTTCCAGAGCTACAGTCGCAGTTGCCTCTGGCCCCAGGTCCACCTGGTGGACAGAATTAAGCAGCAGATTACAGCAGGAATGCAAAGCCTATTTTGCCCTGCCTAGATTTGGGCCACAATCCTAGATGGCAGTTCTTGGAGGAGAAGGAGTGCTGGTGTGGCAGACCTTGCTGTGTAGAAGTAGCTCTGAAAATAGCATTGTAGCCTCTCAAGCTTGGGACAAAGTACTCTCTACTCTACAAGTGGTTGTACCCCGAAGAAAAACTCAAGGGTCAAGTAGTTGTCTGGGAACATGAACAGGCAGCAAAAACCATCTCAAATTCAGACTCAGACTTTGGAATCTTCTTTCGGTGACAAAGAAGACCAAAACATACTATCAGAAGAAGTCAACAAAGTTAAAGAGCCTACATCAAAAGCCTCCAAGAAAAATATGAATTAGTCTCAGGCCATGGAAGAGCTCAACAAGGATTTGGAAAAGGAAGTTAGAGAAGTAGAGAAAAAATTGGGAAGAGAAATGAGAGTGATATGAGAAAACAATGAAAAACAAGTCAATGACTTGCTAAAGGAAACCAAAAAAAAAATACTGAAGAGAGCAACACCTTAAAAAATAGACTAACTCAAATAGCAAAAGAGCTCCAAAAAGCCAATGAGGAGAAGAATGCCTTGAAAAGAAGAATTGGCCAAATGGAAAAGGAGGTCCAAAAGACCACCGAAGAAAATACTACCTTGAAAATTAGATTGGAGCAAGTGGAAGCTAGGGACTTGATGAGAAATCAAGATATTATAAAACAGAACCAAAGGAATGACAAAATGGAAGACAATGTGAAATATCTCTTTGGAAAAACCACTGACCTGGAAAATAGATCCAGGAGAGATAATTTAAAAATTATTGGACTACCAGAAAGCCATTATCAAAAAAAGAGCCTAGATATCATCTTTCAAGAAATTATCAAAGAGAACTGCCCTGATATTCTAGAGCCAGAGGGTAAAATAGAAATTGAAAGAATCCACTGATCACCTCCTGAAAAGACCCCAAGAAGAAAACTCCTAGGAATATTGTCTCAAAATTCCAGAGCTCCCAGATCAAGGAGAAAGTAGTGCAAGCAGCCAGAAAGAAACAATTTGAGCATTGAGGAAACACAATCAGAATAACACAAAATCTAGCAGCCTCTACATTAAGAGATTGAAGGGCTTGGGATATTATATTCTGGAGGTCAATGCTAGGATTAAAACCAAGAATCACCTACTCAGCAAAATTGAGTATCATGCTCCAAGGCAAAATATGGATTTTCAATAAAATAGAGGACTTTCAAGTTTTCTCAGTGAAAAGATCAGAGCTGAATAGAAAATTCAAATACAAGAATCAAGAGAAGCATGAAAAGGTAAACAAGAAAGAGAAATCATAAGGGACTTTCTAAAGTTGAACTGTTTTGTTTATATTCCTACATGGAAAGATGATGTGTGTAATTCATGAGACCTCAGTATTAAGGTAGCTGAAGGGAATATACATACATATATACATACATACATACATACATACATACACACACATATCTATCTATCTATCTATATCTATATCTATCTATCTATCTATCTATCTATCTATCTCTCTCTATATATATACATATAGACAGAGTTCATAGGGTGAGTTGAATATGAAGGGATGATATCTAAAAAATAAAATCAAATTAAGGGATGAAAGAGGAATATGTTGAGAGAGGGAGAAAGGGAGAGATAGAATGGGGTAAATTATCTCATATAAAAGTGGCAAGAAAAAGCAGTTCGTTGGAATGGAAGAGGAGGCAGGTAAGGGGGAATGAGTGAATCTTGCTCTCATCAGATTTGACTTGAGGAGGGAATAACATACACACTCAGTTGGGTATCTTACCCCACCAGAAAGAAGGAGGAAGAGGAGGAAAAAGGGGAGAAATAGAAGGGAGGGCAGATAGGGGGAGGAGGTAATCAAAAGCAAACACTTTTGAAAAGGGACGGGGTCAAGGGAGAAAACTGAATAAAGGGGGACAGGAAAGGAGGGAGCAAACTATGGTTAGTTGTTCACAACATGAGTATTGTGGAAGGGTTTTACAAATGATACATGTGTGGCCTATGCTGAATTGCTTGCCTTCTTACAGAGGGTGGGTGGGGAGGGAAGATGGGAGGGAATTTGTAACTCAAAGTTTTAAAAGCAGATGTTCAAAAAAAAAAAGGTATTTGCATGCAACTAGGAAATAAGATACACAGGCAATGGAGCATAGAAATCTATCTTGCCCTACAAGAAAGCAAGGGAAAAGGGGATGCGGGGGCGGGGGGAGTGGGGTGACAGAAGGGAAGGCTGACTGGGGAAGGGGGCAATCAGAATATATGCCATCTTGGAGTGGGGGGAAGGTAAAATGGGGAGAAAATTTGTAATTCAAAATCTTCTGGAAATCAGCGTTGAAAACTAAAAATATTAAATAAATTTAAAAAAATAAAGGCTGCATTTGGGTAAAAAAAAAACTTTACCATACCCATACATAAACATCTTAATACATATGATTTGGACAAATGAAGGCTTCTAAAAAACAGTCCTAATACCTATCCCATCTTAATGATATATACTGAATTAGTTTGATCTTTGTTTGCTAAATCATTGGAGATGCCTATATAGCCAATAATGTGGTGCAGTACCTTGACCATTAAAAACATAGTGTGGCTGAATATTTTGTGTATTCAGCGATTATTAAAACGTTTTGATATTTAGTTTCTTTTAGACCAGTTAAACAATGTCCTTGGATTTCCTAAAACTTACTCATCATCAGTTATATCTGTTTTGATGTTGCACGTATTGAATCCAGATATACTGTAGGAGTACACGTGAAATATACAAAATGAAACTCTGAAGGACTCTATGTACAGTAATTTTAAAAAAATTACTTCTTTATTAGTCTGACAGAAAAAAAAAACAAGAAGAATGGCTTCATCTCCAAGTGGCTAGCCTAATGTTGTGTACATCTCTGCAGTCTAGTTTTTGGAAATCATCCTTAAACTATTATTGTAGAACTTGCCAGAGCTTGTACTCTATCAGTATAGACTTTGAGAAGTATCAGAATAGGTCTTAAATGGAGGAAACAAAATCAGTGTAGTTAAAAGTATAGGGACAACAGTTCACTGGGAAAAATTGAAGTTTGTACATTATATGAAACACACAATCTCTATTATGTAGTTTTTCTTTTAAAAAATATAAAATAAATTCAGTGTGCCAGGTTCAAAACTTTTCTGTATCTCCTTATAAAACATATTCTATTCTATTCTGTACAATTTTCTAAAAGCGTCATCAATACTTTTATTTTTTATTTGGTGAGGGAACATTATTTTCACTAGCACTTCTTCAAAAAATTCTTTGCAACAAATAAATATAAGTAAGGAAAATAAATCCATATAATATTCATATCCAAAAATATGTTCCTTATTTTGCACCTCTAATCCAGCCATTCTTAAGAAGTGTGAAGGATTTGTTTTATATCAATTCTCTGGAATTATTTCTGGTCATTCATTGATCAAAGTCTGTTTGTCTTTCTATCTATCTTTCTTACATCCTTTTTTGTCCTCCTCCTTCTCCTTCCTCTTCCTCCTCCTCCTTCCCTCATCTTCCTTCCTTCTTCTACCAAGGTTGTAAAGTTTTACAAATTACTTTCTTTGTTATTTACTTCACTTTGTATCACTTCATATAAGTCTTTCTAGGTTTCTCTGGAACCATCCTTTTCATTATTCTTGTGGGCTAATAATATTCCATTGCATTCATGTACCTTGATTTGTTGAGCCCTTGTCTAAATGATGAGTACTACTTAGTTTCCAGTTTATTTCTATGAAAAAAGTATAGTTATAAAATTTTTGTATATATAGGTCCTTTCCCTCTTTCTTCAATCTTTTTGGGGTATATATACATGTTGATATTTAGTTGCTTTTGGGTTATAGTTCCAAATTGTTCTCTAGGATGGTTAGACGAATCCAGAGCCCCACCAAAGGTGTATTTGAGCACCTGATATCCAGCAATTGTCATTTTCCTTTTTTGGGGGAGCACCCTTTTCTGACAATCTTATGGGTATGAAATATAAACTCTGGGTCATTTTAATGTTAATTTCTCTTTTTATTAATGATTTAGAATATACTGTAGTCTTTTAATACCTTGTGTTTCTCTTTTGGAGAATTGCCTGTCCATGTCCCTTGATCATTTATTTATGTTTTATAAAATGACTCCTATTCTTATATAATTGAATAAGTTCCCATATAAATCTTTAATATCAAACCTTTATCACAAAAATTTGTTGTACTTGTGTTTTTCCCCACAGTGAACTGTCCTCCTTATAATTTTAACTACACTGATTTTGTTTCTTCCATTTGAGTCCTATTCTGATGCCTCTCAAAGTCTATACCTATGGGAGCACAAGCTCTGGCAAGTTCTACCATAATAGATTAAAGATGATTTCTGAAAACTAGAAGACAGAGAGGTACATCAATATTAGGCTGGCCACTTGGAGGTGAAGATATTTGGCTATAGCAACCCATGAATTTAAAAAAAATCCCATCTCATGTAACCTTTCACTTTGCAGTGATGGAAGAAGAGTGAGAAGGAAGCAGAAAATGGCACTAAGAATCACACAATCTTTATAACATAAAAAAAAAAAAAACTTAAAATATTAGCACTCAAAATTTTAGGTCTGGGAGAGACAAGACAATGAGAAAGGCCCCAAGTTGGAAAGACAGAAGGGAATGAGCTGAATTGTTTTTGGAAAGCAGCAAAACACTTTTTTTGACCCTCAAGTTTTCCAGAACAGTAAAAGCCCATCTTTACAACATTCATAATTTGCCACTGTCATTGTTTGTAGAGTTCTCTTCTTCCTTTACTTTTACTGCTTGGCTAATATCTTCAAAGAATTCATTTTTTTGTCCTCACTCTATCCTTAGCTTCTGATTCGGGACTTTGTGAAAGCACCAAGCCCTATCTCCTTCAATGCTAATGCTTGCAGTGCTCTTGCCCTGGTTTCTTTTTCTTTTTTTTTTTTTTTTTTTGGTTTTTTTTTGGCAGAGCAATTGGGATTAAGTGACTTGCCGAAGGTCGCACAGCTAGTACATGTGTCAAGTGTCTGAGGCTGGATTTGAACTCAGGTCCTCCTGACTCCAGGGCCAGTGCTCTACTCACTGTGCCACCTAGCTGCCCCTGCCCTGGTTTATCTTATGTCAATTTCCTGGGCCTTTCTGGTTTCCACTTTCTCTAGTACATCCATGCTCAGACCCCTGGTCAGTTTCTGACCCACTTGAAACTTTCCCATCTGCATAGATACTGCCCCCAACCCCCACCCAGGAGCAGAACACTTGAGACTTCAGGTGTCCCTGGGCCAGCTCTGTCAGGGTGCTGGCAGTCTAGTGGCTTCTTTGCCATTGTGATTATGCTTAATTAATTAAAATTATGATTAATGCACTACTGCTGACTTCTTTGTACCCAGACTTCTCTGACTTTCCTAGTGCCCACACTATTTTGAATCTCCTTTGTAAAGTCCTTGCTCAGGTGAAAGAGTTTGATTTTGTTCTTTTTTGATGTCTTGATGATTATTCAACTTAGTCATTTCCTATCTTTGTTAGAGTTTTCGTGGTAGAACTGGGCTCCTCTATGAAATATCATGCCACCATCTTAACCAAAAGCCCCTCTGGAGCCACGTTGTCACAGATATTGTTTGAATCTCCTCACCATTGGTGCATTCACATCAAGTAAACAAAACAGAACCTTTTTTGGGGGGAGGATGTTATTCAAATTCATTATGACTTGATAAAAGTCTGCATAGCATATGATAATAGAGATGGTAGCACAAGAAGTGAAGTAGAACACTTTTAAACACAATATGGGCATGTAGGGCCCATGCATTGTCCACAGTAAAAGGAAAACTACTCCATAATTTTATAACTACTTTTTTTTATAAAGTTATTCCATAATTTATCAGATTTACAAAAGATCATCAAAGCAACTTGCCTTCCTGATGCTAACATAAAAGCCAGGATGGGGCTTATTCTTGGACTAATTTCAGTAATGTTCAACTATTCTCTTCATGACACACTTTGTTCTCCAGATGGTGGTAACAATGAATAAAACTCTTCAAGCTCTGTATCTCAAATTACTGCCATGACAGGGATGAAAAGCATTCGGCTGTGATGTAAAATGACCCAGATCAATCTATTTTAATAACAGAAAATGTGGGTAGAAAACTTTATCTTTATTTCATCAATGTAAAAAGAGAATAATGTCCACTTATATCAATTGACATACTTTTCTGTATCCAGAATCACTCTGAAACATCCAAGGTAAAGGAGAATATAATTTAATTTAATACACTCTTAGAGTCAATGTCCATCAGCATTGGCTAGGGATTTGAAAAAAAAACTTACAAAATTATGACAGAAATGAGAAAACTGCTGAGTTGAGGAACCAATACAGATGATGTGAGAGTCATTGCCAACACATTTAAAACGCCTTTGAATGAGTGAAAAACTGGAGGCAATGTTCTGAGGACACGAGTCTTAATTATAACTATAGCTCTCAGTTATATCGAAAGATAAGGAACCCACTACCTTTCAAGGCAGTCCATTTCAGATAGCTCTAATCCTTAGGCAGTATTAATGATGTTGAACTTATATCCATGTCCACCAAAAAAGTTTCATTGGCTAAAGGAATCAGTTTGGTCCTCTTTGGTTTTCCCAAATCTACCCAATGCTCTTTAATCTATTCATGTTAAAGAATATTTTCTCTACCTAAATCAATGCATATAAAAACAAGGAAGTACAGTATCTCCACAGCATCTCAAAGTACTCTTAATTTAGTACATTGAATAAGAATTGGCTTCTTCAGTTAACCACACTGATGTAATTGAAGAATTTAAGTCCATGATGCTTAGTGATTGTTCGCTTATTCTTTAGGACAGACAGTGAAGATTAATCTTCAAAGCATTCATCTGTTTTGGCCAATTTGGGTTAACTTAATATCTATTTAAAGATAAATATCATAAAGATTGACTATATATTTGCATGTGCCAAATTATCACCAGAGCAAAATTTTGGTATTTTGCATTCAATTTTTAAATTTGTATTTTAAAAGTGCAAATTATTTTTAACAAAAATTTAGTTAAGCTTAATTTGATTAATAAAAATAATGTTCTTTATGATTGTCATGAATAAATGTTCACTTTCTTTAAAAATAAAGAATAAAATTCTTTGAATATATATTTTAGTGAAATGTGCTATCCATGCTTATATTTGTATGTTAGATAATGAAGCTCCATTAATAAATATCTAAGGCACAGCAAAATTCCTAATGAAACACTTATAAAGAAGTGTGCAGAATTTTTGAAAATTCCAAGTAGTTTGTTCAGGCAAAACTGAAGGTTTTAAAATGAACAGTGACAGATCAATTTTTAATGGTAACCCTATTATTTTTTTCTATTATAAATATACTTTTTTATAAGACCATGAAAATTATGTTGACGTTTGAAAAACATGGGATTAATTGTAGCAGAACAAAAATAAGAACAGCCCAAATTTGAGAAGGTGATACCAACAGCATGGCCTGTCACCATAACCCTCTTGGCAAAAGGGAGCAATTCCATGTTTTGGGGGGAATTTTTTTTGTTTTTTTGGCTGCCAAACGTTAGAGACCTAAGGTGTGCCAGGAGAGAATGGTGTAAGTTTCAGCTGTGGTAGCAGAATGTAACAGTTTGTGGCAAGGCAGGTCTGAAGTCCATAGAAAATCAGCCGATCCAAAATTCGAGTCAATTTCTCAAATGAAATTAAACAGGCAGACAGCTTAGAGTTGCAATATGGGCCAAAGAGGCCAAACAATGTTTACAAATTGTAATTTCCCACATTCTCCCAACTCTTACTGAAAGATTTGTGCTCAGACATTACAAAACAGTCATTGTGCATGGAAGCACGGACGTGAGAAACTGAGTTCCAAAAGACACCAGAGGCTCTAAATAGAACAGGGTTCTTGGGGTAGACATACTTAAAGTGATGAGATTGGGTTTTACGTGCGAAGGTCATACTAGATCTTATTAATATGGATACTTCCTTCAGCAATACTGGTAGCAACTCATCCATGCCTGGGCAGTGCAAAAACGGTAGTTAACAGTAAATTTAGATAAGTCACAACTGCCTTTCAATTAGCTCACCACCTAGGAAGGAAGACAGAAGCTTAAATAACTACAATGTATTATGTAGTATACATGTACGCCATAGTAAACACATCAGAAAAATTCATCCACACCCTCGTATGTGGTCCTTTCCTTGGAACAAACATTGATAGCTGCGTTATTTTAGGGTACACTTTCTATATAATCTCTGGGTCCAAACAAACCTAATTGCCGAGGGAGGTAGAAGGTATAGGAAAAGAACAATTCAGTGAGCTTGAATTTGACTGTATGCTATATGATCTGAATGACCATAAGTAAGTCATTCAACCTGACCCTCCATCCGTAACATGAGAGTTTTAGAGTCAATAAACTCCAAGATTCCACCCAACTCTTAAACTGTGATGAACATAGGGATCAAATCCAGGATGACAAATCCTCAGTACCAGAGTTAAAAGTAATCTTACAAGTCACCTTGTCCAGGCCACCTCTTTTTTAAATTCAAGTTTTATTGATATGTTTTGGTTTTATGTTACAAACATTTCAAAATTACCATCCTCTTCCATTCTGTGTCAGCTCTCTTATAAGGAAATAAAACAGTTAAGAAAAATTAACAAAATAGTGAGGTGGTGCAGTGGGTAGAGTGCTGGGCCTGGAGTCAGAAAGACTCATTTCCTGAGTTCAAAATTTGGCCTCTGACACTTACAGGCTATATATAACAATAATATATAATTGCTTCATCTGAATTTATTTTATTTATTTATTGTTATTCATATATATTTACATATTTATAAATATTGGTTTGTTTTTATTTTTTAATCAACAGAACTCTACATTTTTATCCTTTATATCCATACCATATTTTTTTAAAAGGAAAGAAAAGGAAAAAAATAAAACAAACTCCTTCTAATAAATGTATGTAGTCAAGTAAAACACTGGAGAAAGAGAGAGAGAGAGAGAGAGAGAGAGAGAGAGAGAGAGAGAGAGAGAGAGAGAGAAACTTTTATGTAAATACAAATAAGTAAAATTCTTCACCTCAAAACTCTTCTCTATCAAGAACTTTCACCATTAGTCCTCTGAAATCATGAATGGTCATTAAATTGATAACAATTCTCACTACTTTTGACGTTGTCTTTATAATATTGCAGTAATGCAAATTGCTCCCTTGGTTCTGTTTATTTTGTTTTTCATCGGTTTATGAAGTTTTCAAAATGGTTCATTCTTATATTGTTAATGTACTAAAATATGATATAAATTATTCTTCTGGTTCTATTTACTTCACTCTGCATCAATTCATATAGAACTTTGCATGTTTCTTTGAAAGCATTTATGTTCTCTTTTCTTATAGAACAGTAGTATTCCTTCACATTAATGTACCACAATTTATTGAACCATTCCTCAACTGATGTGCATCCTTTCAGTTTCCGGGGGGGGGGCATTGTTTGTTTTTTTGGTTTTTTTTTTTTGCTATCACAAAAAAGCAGTAATTTTTTTAAATAATAGTATTAATAATTGTACATATAGGATCATTTTCTTTCATTCAATCCTTTGAGAGGAGTAGTATAGTTGGATTACAGGAATGCAACATTTAGTAACTCTTTGTGTAGAATTTCAAACTGTATTTTAGAATGTTTGTATCCATTGACAGGTCCAACAAGAGTGCATCAGTGTGGGGCAGATCCAAGATGGCAGAAAGAAGACAGAAAGTTGCCCAAACTCCACCCAGTTTAGGTTAGAAACATTAAATCAACCCTCTAAATGGATACTGGAGTAACAGAAATCACAAAAAGGAGTGAAACAATTTTCCATTATTAAGATAACATAGAAGGACTTTAAAGAAAGTTCTGTCTCACTTGAGTAAAAAGGAAGCATAGCCAAGCAAAGACAGTGTCCAGGCAAGCCAGTGGGAGGCTCTTAGCCACAGCATAGATCAGCAACCAAGACCCCTTGGTCCTGGCTCAGTAGACCGGTAGCTCAGTGGGCCAGGTGTGAGGGCTTTGGCTCCAGTACAGAAAGCAAACTGACAGCCCAAAAACTCCAGCACAACAGTTGTGACTAGGCCAAGCCACCCCAGTGCAGTGGGCAAGCTGCCAGCACCAGAATCTTGGAGCACAAAGCCAGTGACCTGGTCCTTGGGCCCCACCTGACCATAAAAAGCTATTATGGTGACAAGGAAAGTTGAAACACAAACTCAGAAGAGGAAAACAATGTCAAAATGCCTATATGTGAAGCCTCAAAATGGAATATAGATTGGTCTCAAGACCAAAAAGACTTCTTGGAAGAGCTCAAAAAAGATTTTAAAAATAAAGAAACGAGAGTTATGAGAAAAGAAATGAGACTTATACAAAAGAAAGTCAACAGTTTGGAAAAGGAAAGACAAAAATTGACTGAAGAAAACAATTCTTTAAAAAATGCACTTGGCCAAATGGAAAAAAAAAATCCACTGAAGAAAATAGCTCCTTAAAGAGTAGTATTGGGGGGGCAGACCCAAGATAGTGGCTGGAAAGCACAGATTTGCTTAAGCTCCCCCCACCCAGATCCCTCCAAATACCTATAAAAATGTCTCTGAACAAATTCTAGAGCTGCAGAACCCACAAAATATCAAAGGGAAGCAGGGCTCCAGCCCAGGACAGCCTGGATGGTGGCTGGGAAGGGTCTATCTCACAATACATCTAACCATAAAATAAACAAGAAAGAAGTTAAGGAAATGAATTGAATTTTATAAAAGTTAGACATGGTAGACCTCTGGAGAAAATTGAATAGGGATAGAAAAAAATCAACCTTTTTTCTCAGCACTACATGGCACCTACACAAAAAATTGACCATTTATTAGGACATAAAAACCTCACAATCAAATACATAAATATTAAACACATCCTTTTCACATAATGATGCAATAAAAATATGTGCAATAAAGTGCCTTAAAAAGAAAAACTAAAAATTAATTGGAAACTAAATAATATGGTCTTTAAAATGAGTAGGTCAAACAACAAATCATAGAAACAATCAATAATTTCATCAGAAAGAATGACAATAATGAGACAACATAGGGAAATTCATGAGATGCAGCCAAAGTAGTTCTTAGTGGATATTTTTATTTCTAAATGTTTATATGAATAAAATAGTGAAAGAGAAGATCAATGAAGAGGGCATGCAACTAACAAAAGCTAGAAATAGAACAAATTAAAAATTCCCAATTAAATACCAAATTGTAAATTCTGAAAATCAAAGGAGAGATTAATAAAATTGAAATTAAGAAAACTATTTAACTAATAAATAAAACTAAGAACAGGTTTTATGAAAAAAACCAATAAAGTAGATACTTTGATTAATTTGATTTGAAAAAAAAGGAAGGAGAAAACCAAATTGCCCATATCAAAAAAAGGGTGAATTCATCACCAATGAAGAGAAATTAAAGCAATAAGTAGGAGGTATTTTGCCCAATTGTATGCCAATAAATCTGGCAATCTACATGAAATGGATGAATATTTACAAAAAAATATAAATTTCTCAGATAACCAGCAGAAATAAAATACTTAACACCATTTTAGAAAAAGATATTGAACCAACCATCAATGAACACCCTAAGAAAAAATCTCCAGGGCCAGATGGATTTACAAGTGATTTCTACCAAACATTTAATGAACAATTAATTCCAATACTATATAAAATGTATGGAAAAAAATAGGTTGAAGAAGGAGTCCTACCAAATTCATTTTATGACACAAGTATGGTGCTAATACCTAAACCAGGAAGAATGAAAACAGAGAAGGAAAATTATAGACAAATTAACCTAATGAATATTGATGAAAATATTTTAAATAAAATATTAGCAAAGAGATTACAGCCAATTATTATGTATTACCAATACACTATGACTAGGTAGGATTTTTATCAAGAATGCAGACCTGGCTCAATATTAGGAAAAATATTAGCATAATTGACCAAATTTATAACAAAAGAAACAAAAATCATATAGCTATCTGTATACATATAGAAAAAGATTTAGACAAAATTCAGCACCCTTTCCTATTAAAAAAAAAAACAACTCTAGAAAGCATAGGAATAAATGGAGTTTCCTTAAAGCGATAAATAATATCTATCTAAAACCATCAGCAAACATTATCTGTAATGAGGAGAAGCTAGAAGCCTTTCCAATAAGATGGGGGTGGAAACAAGGTTGCACATTATCACCACTATTATTCAATATTGTACTAGAAACATTAACATTAGTGATAAGAAAATAAAAAAAAGAAGTTGAAGGACTTAGAATAGGCAATAAGAAAACTAAACTATCACTTTTTGCAGATGTGATGTTATAGCTAGAGAATCCTAGAGAATCAACCAATAAAACTACTTGAAACAATCAACAATTTTAGCAAAGTTCAAAATCATAAAATAAATCTACAAAAATCATCAGCATTTCTATATATTACCAACAAATCCCAGCAGTAGGAGATAGAGAAATTCCATTTAAAATTACTGTAGACAATATAAAATATTTGGGACTCTACTTGCCAAGAAAACCCCAGGAATTATATGAACACAATTACAAAATATTTTTTCACACAAAGATCTAAACAACTGGAATAAATAAATTGCTAATATAATAACAAATTAACAATTCTATTTAAATTAATTTACTTATTCAGTGCCATAGTAATAAAACAATTAAAAATTATTTGATAGGGCTAGAGAAAATAACAACAAAATTCAATTGGAAGAACAAAAGATCAAGAATATCAAGGGAATTAATGAAGAAAAAATGCAAACGCAGGTGACCTAACCCTACTAGATCTAAAAGTGTGTTATAAAACAGCAACTATTCAGTACTGGCTAAGAAATAGAGTGGTGTATCCATGGAATAGGTTAAGTACACAAGACACAGTAGTCAATGACTATAGTAATCTACTATTTGATAAATCCAAAGACTCCAGTTTCTGGGATAAGAACTCACTATTTGACCAAAATCATCATCATCATCAGCATCATCATCATCATCATCATCATCATCATCATCATCATCATCATCATTATTATTATGTGGAAAACTGGAAAAAAGTATGGCAGAAACTAGATAAAGACAAAAATCTCACATTCTATGCCAAGGTACCAAGATAAGGTCAAAATGGGTACATAATTTAGACATAAAGGGTGATACCATAAACAGATCCAGGGATAGTTTACCTTTCAGATGTAGAGAGAAGGGAAGAATTTATTGCCAAACAGGAGATAGAGAACATTATGGAATGCAAAATGGATCATTTTGATTATATTAAGTTAAAAAGTTTTTACACAAACAAAACCAATGCAACCAAGGTTAGAAGGAAAGTAGAAAGCTGGGAAACAATTTTTACAGCCAGTGTGTCTCTGACAGAGGTTTCATTTCTCAAATATGTAGAGAACTGAGTCAAATTTATTAAAATCCAAGTCATTCCCCAATTGATAAATGGTCAAAGGATATGAACAGGCTTTTTTCATATGAAGAAATTAAAGCTATTGATAGTTATATGAAAAAATGCTGTAAAGTACTATTGATTAGAAAAACACAAATTCAAACAACTATGAAGTACAACCTCACACCACAAGATTAGTTAATGAGACATAAAAGAAAAATGATAAATATTGGAAATGTGGAGAAAATGGAACACTAATTCATTGTTGGTGGAGTTGTGAACTGATCCAACAATTCTGGAGAGTGATTTGAAACTATGCCCAAAGGGCAATCAAGCTGTGCATACCCTTTGACCCATAAATAGCACTAGTAGGTCTGTATAACAAAGAGATGGTAAAAAAGGGAAATAGGATCCACATGTACAAAAATATTTATAACAGCTCTTTTGTGATGGCAAAGAAATGGAAACTGAGGGAATACCCATCAATTGGGGAATGACTGAACAAGTTGCGGTATATGAATGTAATGGAATACTATTGTTCTATAAGAAATGATGAGCAGGCAGATTTCAGAAAAACTGGAAAGACTTGCATGAATTGATGCTGAATGAAATGAGAAGAACCAGAACACTGTATACAGCAACAGCAACATTGTGTGATGATCAACTATGATAGACTTAGCTTTTCTCAGCAATACAGTGATCCAAGATAATTCCAAAAGATTCATGATGGAAAGTGCTATCCACATCCAGAGAAAGAGTTATGGAGTCTGAATATAGATTGAAGCACACTACTTTCACTCTTTGTTCTTTTTATTTTCTTTCTTGTATTTTTTTTCCTTTTGTTCTGATTCTTCTTTCACAACATGAGTAATCTGGAAATATGCTTCATATGACTGTACATGTTTATCCTGAAAAAGGGTGTGTCAGTTTGTATGTCTCCTTCAGACCCTACAATCTTTATTATTTTCCATTGTTTTATCTTAGCCAATCTGATAGGTATGGAGTTGAATCACAGAATTCCTTTAAATTTGCATTTCTCTAAATAATGATGATTTGGATTTTTTTCACATGGTTGTCTCTATACTGGGTTTCTTTTGAGCCTATATCTGAACAGTAATCCCTTCATTCTTGATAATCATTCTTCCCTAGTTTAACAATCTCAAAAATTTCACTATCTTTCAAGACAGCCCATTTTGTTTTTTGGTAGCTCTAAGGTAGTATTCCTGACATTGAACCTACCTTATTTTTTCTAACCAAATATGCTAACTGCCCCAGAAGTTTTAGGACTTAGGACATCCATATGATATTCTGGTTCCACCACCATCCCAGAGGAACAAAGAGGATGCTTTTCTTGTAGATAAAGGAAATGTTGAGTTTCAATTAACTTCCTGTATCTATTTAGGTATGCTACCTAGGGAATGCCACAATTTCTTTGTGATTTCTCTGCCAATGAAAACTTTTAGCAAGATACAATCATTATCTGGTTTCTATATATGCACTAGGGACATGAGTAAAAATCTGTGTACAAGACAAGGGGTTCAAGTCTATTTACTTTATTAAGAGTAAAAAGGATATGGCATATATGGGGTTTCTTAGGTAGAAGTGACATAAAACGGAGGCCTAGGAATTTACAACCCCATAGGAGAAATAGAAAATCTTTAAAGGATCAAATCAATACAACAAGCTAAATTTTTAAGAAGGAATGCTTTATGTGGAATAGTTTTGCAGTATCACACTCAATTTGAAGGGAGTATCTCATTGAAAAAAAATCTCTTACTTGACAGTGAATTCATTGCAACCTCCTAATTTTTTAATATCTTCTCTGTGTTGTGAAAAATATCCCTGGAATCAGAAAAAAAAAATGGGCTTAAATCCTAACTTTGCCACATACTAGTTGTGGGACTGTAGATAAGCTCTATTAATCTCTCTATGACTCAGTTTCCATCTCTGTATAATAAGCATCATTTCAGTGCCACATTGTGCAGAGGAATGATGTGAGAAAGGAAATGGATGTAAAATCAGCTCTTATGAAAACATAATAGGGAAAAATAAAAGCCATTTAATTCATGGAATCATTAAGACTCTTCAGAGCTGGAAGGGACCTCAGAGTACATCTTCAATACGCAAAACAGATTAACAGGTAAGTCTTCTCTAATGCCTTTCAATGAGAGGGGACCTGCAACTTTCCAATGAAGCTCTTTCTGCTTTTGGAACCTATTAATTTCTCTTACTTTTGTCCTCTCAGGCTCATCAGAATAAGTCTACTCTCTCCTTCAAATGATAGCATTGCAATATTTGAAGAGAGCTTTCATGATTTCCCTAAATCTTGTCTAAGTTAAACATCTTCAGTTCTTTCAACCAGTGCTCATATGAGATGCTTCCAAGGTCTTTCACCGTCTTGGTTCTCTTCCTCTGAATGTTCCAGCTTATGAATGACCTTCCTAAAAAGTAGACAAATCATACATTTTTATTGGTCAATGCTTTTATAGTAGTGGCTGAGATTGGAAGTACTTCCTGCATCTGTCCCCATCCTTGTGTAGGTGAAGCCATTCTTTCCCAACTCCTCTCTTCAGACATGATGCTTTCTCTACTCCTGCTTTCATTTTGATCCCAGGGTTGGGTTTGGTGTGAGGGGTGCTTGAATATGTCAGAAATAAAACAAAACTTGGAAGGGAAAATTGCCCCAAATCACTGCCTTAGAGAAAAAATTCACCTTACCAAACTTTTCACTAATACTACTGTATCACGTATACATGCAGGCACACATGTACATATACATGCATGCACACACAAACATATGCATGTACATACGAATGTACATATGTGTATATGTGTGTGTGTATATATGCACATACATACATACATACATACATACATACATATATACATAGGGGATTCTAGGTTAGTCTGGATTAATTTAATCTGTCCACTACTTACTTTGAAGTAGATATAATGATATTTGTCAATGAAATACCTGTAGTTCATTTCAAGTCCCCAGCTCCAGGGATGGGGACCTCAGCAATTAGAAAGAGAATTTCCTTCTTTTTCTCTACATCCCCTCTCTCCTTTTCCCCAGCTACTTCTTTTGTCCCCCCATCCTCCCAAGGATATACTCTCAATTTTAAAATAATGTTTTAGAAAAACTTTTTTTTTCCTTTTTTTAGAACAAATGGTTAATAAGAAAGGCTTTCACTAGCCTAAGATTTTAGGTTGTTATTCTCCAAATGTAAACCCAAGCTGCCATGTTCTGTTCCTTTCCCAATGCTTTTCGCACATCCCCTCCCTAAAGAAATCTGAGTGGCAGTCTGGAAAAACAAAATTGCTAAGTACATCAGCGTCTGCTTACACAGGATGCCAACAGATGGCAATATTTTATCATTATTACACAAACCAGAGCCCCTACATCGGTGACCTATAGAAATGTGCAGTGCTGGCCCTTTGGTGTGACACACGTCACTGAAGCTTCATCCTCCATTAACTCGACTGTTGTTTGTGATTGTTAAGCTGTATGTCTTACGATGTGTCACATTCTTGACTTAAACAAGGGTCCATTAGTAAGTAGCAACTGAGTACTATGAGTCATAGGAGGCCCCCTTCTTGGAAAAATAAACATAGCATATTCAACTGAGATTAGAGCCACTGGCCAGGATTGAACTGGATGTTGTCTCATGTAAAAAGCTGTTTCTGTGATTCATTATAGCATATTTTCTCTATCGATAGATCAGTGTGTGAAGGCCTACAGGGGCATGTGACATTTGTGGCGCATGCCTCATTCCCAAACCTAGGCTCACATAGACATCATCACTGGTGATAGCCATGAACTGTTATTTAAGAATGGAAGAGTATATAATGGTGGAAGAGCAAATGGAATCCACATGGTCTAGGACTAATTAGATGCTTTGTGAAATCTACCTTGGGATTTTAAGTTGAAAGGATATTTGCCTTTTAGGTGATTCCTCTCCCTCTCCCTCACTCTTTCTGTTCTTTTTATTTCTATTTCATTCTCATTCTCACTCTTTTCCTTTTTCTACCTTTCTTTTATCTTTCCTTCTTTCTTTTTCATCTTTTCTTTCTTTTTTCTCTTTTACCCTACTCTTTCTTTCCTCTCTCTCTGCATTGCCCCCTCTACCTTTTCTTTCTTCCTTCATTCCTCCCTTCCGTCTTTCCTTCCTTCCTTCTTTCCTTCCTTCTTTCTTTTTTCCTTCCATATTTTCTTTCTCTCATTTTTCTCTCCTCTCTGCATTTCCCAATAGATTTTCCTTACTCATTAGCTTTTACTTTTTCCTTCCGTACACCTCTCTATAACATGCTCTCTGCTTCTATACCTCCCTAGAGTCTAAGATATATAGGACTATATCCCAAAGGAAAAAAAATTTCTCAGTTCAATAGGACAAAAGTAGGAGGGTACCTCCTCAATAATACCTACCTAAATAACTATATTTTTAAGTAGTAAATTTGCTCTAGGCAACAATTAATCCAGACACTGCCAGCACTGCCTTTATAAGTAATCAGACATTTTAAAAACCAGTGCAGAACCAAAGGATACAGATAAAAGTTGCAGACAAAAATTCTAGTTTGGGTTTGGGGCAAAATTGTTATTTTCTTTGAAAATGTAATTTTGAGGCCATATTTTAATTCCTGATTCCTCTCAGCAAATTGGCTCAGACTCTATTTGCATTTGGGGTGTGTGTGTGTGTGTGTGTGTGTGTGTGTGTGTGTGTGTGTGTGTGTATACTCTCTTTCAGGGGAGTGACTTTCTGGCATTTCTTCCAGGAAGGAAGGCTCATGAAAGCTTCAGGCACTGTTGGGAGGCATGAAGAGAAACCGGCACGAGCATCTTCATAGCCCATCAACCCCACTTGGTACAGGGTCATGACCACCTAAGCAAACAACAAAGGGTCAGAGGGGAGAAAACAGATGGGGCCTACAGGATCCTAGATTCCATAGCTCCTTCCAAATCCTTTTAGGGGAAGAAACATTGTACAGTAGCATTCATTTTCTAATGGAAAGGGTTTTACAAACACTCTCCTTTACAACCTTAGTCTAGAAGAGGTGTTTTGCCATCAAACAAAGTTTTATTGAATGTACCCTTGTTATTGTTATAATAATACATGCGGATATAAACCATGCTTCATAAACTGTCACAATACACATTCACCCCATCCATGCCACAGGGTAGCACTTTAACTGAAGCTTTGCCAGTAATAAAGTAAAGACCACCAAAAAGACAGTGTCCATTTATTTTCCTATATTAGGCTTTCTCTTTTTCTCTTGCTTGGTAGCTTTTGCCATGTTGAAAGGAAACCTCTGGTCAAAAGTCAGCAAGCAAAATTGTAGAAAGCTTTGATAGTCAGTGAAGTGAATCATGACTACACATGGTAGTAACATGCACCAATGGAGCCTCTTGCTGGGTGGACCTCCCTCCAAGAGTAACTTCTGATCATTAGTCAAAGGCGCCCCCATTTAGCTTTGTATAGCCAATGGCTTCACCATCTCCACAGTGCCTGAGTCCCAAGCTGCCCTTTTTTCACAGGTATTGCTAAAGCAAATAACAGATGGTATTTACTGGGTGCAATGCTTTCAATCACGTTAATCTGCCCAGTAAAATATTTATGACCAATAAAAATTCCACAGTGGCACAACCCATTGGTGGAGAGTATACATGATGGAAACACAGGCCATGCCTCTGGTTGTCACAAACCATAGGAGGAGTTGCTGTAGGGAAAGAAAAGAAAAAAAGGAAAGGAAAGGAAAGGAATAAAGGAAGAGGAGGCAAAGATAAGATAAGAAAGGAAGAAAAAAGAGAGAAAGAAAGAAGGAAAGAGGAAGAAGGGGGAGAAGAAAGGAGGGAGAGAGACAGAAGGAAGGAGGGCAAGAAGGGAGGGAGGAAGGAATTGAGGGAGGAAGAAAGGAAGGGAGAAAGAAAGAAAGAAAGAAAGAAAGAAAGAAAGAAAGAAAGAAAGAAAGGAAGGAAGGAAGGAAGGAAGGAAGGAAGTGAGGAAGAAAGGAAGATAGGAAGAAAGAAAGGAAGAAAGAAAAGACGAAGCAGGAAAGTAGAGGGTAGAGGAGAAGAGGGAGAGATGGAGAAGGAAGGGAGGAAGCAAGGAAGGAAGGAAAGGAAGGAGGGAGGGAGGAAAGAAGGAAAGGAAGCAGGGAGGGGGGAAGGGAGGGAAATTTAAGATTATTCAAAGCCACAGAGTGCAGCTGCATAAAATGAAATACGCCCAAACTCAAGAAAGTCATTGCCCGAGTGACTACTTTGAAATACCACCTGGGTAAAGAGTTTTGTCACATGAGTCCTGTAAATCTTGGATTCAAATCTAACTTCTTAAACTTACTAGTTAGCTGTGTGACCATGAACATTTCACTTAATCTCTCTGAAGCTCAGGTGCTTCAACTATAAAATGAGATAATAACATCTGTATAATCTGCGTTGCAAGATTACTGGGAGACTCAACTGAGATAATATGTAGAAAGAACTTTGCAGACTGGAAGATGTTATAAAAAGTCTATTAGTCCTAGTGTGATATGATTATTTACTCTTCATAGAAAGGAGGCATTCAAAAGAAAGTGGGGGATCTGACTATTCTATATAACAATAGAAAACATGACTGGGTGGGGAGTCTTTTCCTTTGGGTTGGAGTAAGTGGTAAACATAGCTCTCAATAAGGGTATTTCTCCTGTTTGTAGGATTCAGTGAAAGTATACACAGTTGTGTTATCCACAGGCAGGAGGTGATTAAACCAGAAATGCGGAATCCTGGAGTCATTTCTTTGGTCCTAATCCATGAAGAAAGACAATGGACTTGAAACCTCTTTAAGGAGAATATCCTAAATTATGTTACCTCATCCATGAAAATATATTCTGTCTCTTTTGTTAAGATCCCAGACCAGATGTTATGCTAGGATGCTGTTCTTTTAAAATTCAATTTGGTAATATTGTTAGGAATGACTAAGTGATAAGGTAACAAATTCTTAACCATGATATGCTTCTCTGAGAAGAACTAATCAGAATGAGAGTTTCTGAATCCTAAAAGCAGCGTTGCCCTGGTAAATGTTTGATACCTGATTCTCTGAAATGCATTCCCCAAACACTTTTAAGCTCAATCTGAATTATTCACATTTTTGCCATCATTTTCTCCAGTCTGGCAACCAAGAAAACAAGAAATCAAGCCTTAGTTTGTGTTTAGTGTATGTAGGATAGGTGTAAATGTTTATACTGAAAATTTAACTGTAGGCTCTCACTAGCAATAGGCTCTCCAGCACATCTCTTCCTAAAAGAGATCTCGGTTCATGAAATGACAGAATGTCAGAAATAGAAGAACTCAGAAACATGGTGATTTAGTAGAGAGAATGTAGGATATGGAGTAAAAAGATTTAAGTTCAAATACCACCTTAGATACTAGCTCTTTGACTACAGGTAAATCATCTAACTTTTCAGAACTTTAGTTTTCCCATCTGTAAAATGAACACAATAAGATTTCTGTGATTTACCTCCCAGGATTTTTACAAGAAAAGCACTTTGAAAAAGTTAAACAGCTATACAAATGTATTTATTATCTGGGCTATTGAAAAACACTGTTTGGCAAAGGCTCATCTAACCTCTTTTGGAAGACCACCACCACCTACCTTCCAGGGTACCTCCCATTCCATTTTTAGACAACTCTAATTTTTGAAAAGTTTTTTCTGTACATCATGTCAAAATCGTATTCCCTACAACCTCCACCTGCTTTCTGACTTAGGCCCTCTGGGGACAAGTAGAACAAGTCTTATCCTTTTGCCACATGACAATCTTTCAAATACTTGAAGGCGACCTTCAAAGTCCTCCATTCTCCAGTATAAACATCCCCAGTTCCTTTAAGTGATCCTTGTATGGCACAGTTTCAAGTTGCTTTACCATTCTGATCATCCTCCCTCTGGCTGGGCTCCAGCTTGTCAGGCTTCCTAAAATATAGTATCGAGGATTGAAAACAATCCTCCAGCTATGGTCTGACCAAGCTATCAAGTCAAGGCCCCTACTCTTAAACATATAGACACTTAAATCACCCCCCAGAAACATTGTGTATTCTGCTGTTAAGAAAGTAGGGAGTCACTGAATCATGGCTCGTAGAATGTTTGAGCATCATCTAACCTAACCTTCTATTTTACAGTTAAAGAAACTGAGTTCCAAGGACTAAAATGACTTACTGAAGGTCATATAACAATTTAGCAGAAAGTCCAGCATTGGAATGTAGGTCTTCTGACTGCCAACCAAGGGTTCTTTCTACCATAACATATTCCCTTTGCTCTCTGAAGAGTAATTAGTACATGGACCTTCAAAAGGTCCAAGAAACTTTATACTTATATGCAAAAATATTTATAGCAGCACTCTTTTTCTGTGGCAGCAAACATCTAAAATAAAGCGGATACTTATATGTTAGTTGAAAATATCAGGGCATATAAATGTAAAGGAATGTCGTTATCCTGTAAGAAATTGTGAAGATTACAAATTAAAAGAGACTTAGAAAGACTTGTTTGAACTAATACAGAAAGAAAGGATCCCCAGAGAACAATTTACCCAATGACCACAATAATACAAAAGAAAATAACACTGAAAGACTCCAGAACCTTAATCAGTGATGTGACCAATCATGACTTCAGAAGACTAATGAAGACATATGCCTCCCATTACTGATAATTGATGAACTAGAGATGTAGAGTGAGAAATACATTTTCAGATATATCTAACATATTTACTTGTTTTGATCGATTTTATTTATTCATCACAAGAAAGGGATTCTACGTGGTGATTTTACTGGAAATGATAAAGATGCAAAAAGCAGAAGTATAGAAAACAGTTGTTGTTCAGTTGTATCAGATTCTTCATGACCCCATTTGGGGTTTCGTTAGCAAACATACCGGAGTGGTTTGCCAGTTTTTTACAGATGAGGAAACTGAGGCAAACGGGGCTAAGTGACTTGCCCAGGGTCACACACCTAGTAAGTGTTTAAAGCCAGCTTTAAACTCAGGAAGATGAGTCTTCCTGACTTCAGGCCCAACATTTTATCCATTGTGCCACCTAGCTGCCCCTAGAATAAATAGAAAATATTGAGAGCTTTACATAGTAAAACAGTAATCATTAAAATAGAAGGAAAAAAAAAGTTGAGGCCCAAATAAACAGAGAAATTTTATTATTATCTTGATCAGTTTGAAAAATCTGTACATAGCATGATCATGATTTTATACTCAATCCTCTATTTTTTTATTTTCATATTTTGAAATGTTTGTGTTTGATGATGTATAATGAAATAAGTTATTTTTGGACGTTCTGCCGTAGTGCTTTGCCTGTGGCAGAAACTGAAATATTTATTAAATGAATGAATGCATAGCAGCATTCCATTTTGTTGAAATTAATTAATAAAACATCATTTGAGAGATGGAAAGAACCTTAGAGTTTATCTAGTCCAACTCGCTCATTTTACAGATTAGGAAATTGAGGCCTTGAGTTTCCATTTACTTGACTTGGTCAGGCTTATACAGATGGGGTAAAGGTCAAGTTCCCTTACTCTAAAATCTACATACATAATTGTCTGATCCAGGGGTGGGGAATCTGCAGCCTCAAGGCCACATTTGGTCCTCTGGGTCCTCAAGTGTGGCCCTTTTACTGAATACAAACTTCACAGAACAAATATTTGAATCCAAAAAGTTTGGATTCAATGAAAGGGCCACCTTGAGGACCTAGAGGGACACATGCAGCCTCTAGGCTGCAGGTTTCTCACCCCTGCTCTAATCTATGCTGATTTGGACATAAGTGGCCAAATTTTCTGCCTCCTGCTTCATAATATTTATTTAGTTAAAAAGTTTACCAGACTACAAAAAGTGTATCAACTAATAATAACAACTTACGTAACACTTTAAAGTTTTCAAAGTACTTTACAAATTTTATCTCGTTAAATCCTCACAAAAACTCTGGGAGGTAAGTGCTGTTATTACTCCATTTTACAGAAGAGGAAGTTGAGGCAGACTGAGGTTAAGGTTTTTGTGCCCAGAGTTATGCAGCTTTGGATTCTTTGTGAATTGAGGTCCAGAGCTCTATCTAGTGAATATAGCTTTTTGTATTCAGGTATGGGCACTCATACAAGCCAAGTTCTATTTTTCTTTTCCTCAACATCCCAATAAATAGAAGTATTTCAATGCTGCAAACATACTCAGTCTCCTTCGGGTCGATGTATCTCATGATCAACTGGGTTTTTTTTTTTTGGTTTTGTTTTGTTTGCAGGGGTACAAGAAAGCAGAGGCAGAGTAAACTCAATGTCTTTTAAAATGCTTTGTCTGACTTTAATTTTTTTAACTTTCTTCCCTTGTCTCTTAAACATTAGATCCTCTCAAGTCTGTGAGGCTGCTTTTAATTAGGAAAATCTATAGATCTAAATGACTGCAGGGCCTCTCAAAAAAGATACTGTTAATGTATAGAGCATCCCAAGCTGGCAACCATTTTGGAGTTCCCAGATCTAAGTGAACAATTTTGTTTATTTGTTGGTTTCTGGTTTTGTTCTTCTGCGATGTCTCCTCTGACCTTTACATTCCTGATGACTCCTCAGGGTTAACCTTGATACATGGTGCAGTGGAAGGAGCAGGAAGGTTCAGGCCCCTGAATCTCTTTGGGTCTCAGTTCCCTCATCCAAAAACATTAGGTGGTTGAATTAGGTGATTTCAGATATTCCTTCCTTTTGACCCTGTGACCTTATTTGCATTCTCATTTCTAACGCTGCATAAACTTGGACAATAAAATTCATCACTCAGGGCCTCAGTTTCCTTTTCTGTAATATAAAGGGAGCAGCTGAGATAATCACCATCCCTTCCAATTCTAACATTGAAAGTGGTCACGTCTCAGGCTTGGTGAATCTAATTCCTGAAGAATGAGTTAAAAGCCCTTTGTGCTCTCTACTCTGGGACAATGTGAGATTTCTCAGCTCATAGGCACTCAGTCTGAGAAAAAATGCACAAGTGTTAGCAAAATAGTCTTCAAAAGTCACTTTCAGACTGGGTTTCTTTATTCCAAAGTGTCTCAATTCATTAGCTTGGAGACTTCCCTCCATGGTTCATGAATTATTTTGGCTAATTGGATGCTTCATACTTGGTTATTTCCAATATCAAAAAGTAATGAATTATACACATTGAAGGGATTATTGTTGTAAGGAATCAACAGTTTGTGATGAGATACTAGGCCTCATTCTGTTGTCATACAGTAGAAGAATATTCCCTCCAGACTTCAGCACAGTGTCAGCCTGAAACCAGCATTGGATTGGCACGGGGGCACAAATAAAACAGTACTTCACTGTTTGTGTTTTCAATACTTCTTGGATATTTTCCTTGTTTCTCTATTCTTTTCTACTTCCTTAATCTGCCAGATTCCACGTTGTCCAATTACGAAGAACTTTTAACCCTTTTCGATGAGACTAGTCATAGCACTGAGATATGAAAAAGCAAGAAGGATGTAAAAGAAAAATGAATGGAGTCGAGTTGAATCATGGGGATTTTCACATTCTTGCCTTCCTGGCTTGTGACTGCCTGCCCTACCACTATTTCAGAAGGAATCCCAGCCACCATCCACTTCATGTGTACTCTCCAGATTCCTTAACAACTACCTTCCCCTGACATGGGTTCCTGATCTCTCCCCACTTCTAGCTTCTAGTTCCACTTCATATGTTGGTTTCCCCTCTCCAAATTGAAACTGCTTAAAGGTATAAAAAAGTCTTGTTTGCCTGTATTTGTATTCCCATTGTTTAGCGAAGTGTCTGGATTACAAGTACTCACTAAATGTTTTATCTATTCATGATGAAAATGTCAAGTTTTCTGTGAATCCATATTTATTATTTTCACTCTCTCATTCCTTTTCATAAGAAATGGTTAAAGGGGTAAGGAATTAATCATTATGGTAGATTACTTTTCCCCCTTGGGCCTTGAAATTGCCTCTGATCTGACGTGATACAGAGGGGGGCTGCTCTAAATCATACATAGCGAATCTGAAGATATTTAATGAGAAGTTCCTTGATAAAAATCCCCAAACAGAGTATTGCTGGGGTCTGACTGGTATTTTAACAAACTACAAACTCCAATTATTGAGAGATGATGTGTGGTCCTTGCAATTCCACATGACTTAGGTTAAGATTATAGTTATTTATTTTTTCCCCTAGGATAGGCCTGGCCAATACCTTACACTTCTTACTTCCAGTTTAGCCAAAAATGCCACAAGAACTGTCCCAAGCTGTGCTAACACAGCATGACATTATAACAGAGTCTGACCATTCCTAGGGGTAATTCCATGCTACTCAGGAGAAAACAAGGATTTAGGTGAGGGTCCCTCCAAGTAGACAAGTTGCTATGAAAACATGCCACAATATTATTATTAGGCCTATGACAAATTGGACCATTTTTGCTGGAGGGTCTTGGCAAACCACTGGTGTTTTTAGTTCACCTGAGTGTGCTCATCACCGAGCTTTTGTCTTGCTATTAGCCCTCTCCCTCACCACTGCCTTTCTCATCCCAACACCACTGCCCATATCTCTTAAAAAAAAATCTCCCAGTCCAAGATCAACTTAAAGTAAGACTCCATCTCTGCTGCTAGACTCTCCCAGTTTTAGGGTCATAAGTCACTATGTTTTTTATATTTCCTATTTGGTTTTACAGGTTGAATTCCATATGTTGAGAGGGTAGCAAACGTGACTGAGTTTTTAGGCAATTTTGCTTTCAGTGCTAGGCTTTCAGTGGAGGTTTCCTGAAATTGTAGCAGTAAGAACATGGTGGTTTGGTGTTGTTTTTTAAATTTTCTTTTTAATTTATGAAATGAAACAAGCATTTCCACAATGTAGTAGAACAAAAAAGATGATTGTACATAACACTGCAAATCTACTATGCACAACTTGCTATTCTTTTCAAATATATAACAAAATTATCATGTAAATTTCTTTTTTTTCTTCCCTCTCTGGCCCCTCCCTCTCCATCTCCTACACTACAGATGGCTATCATTAGAAACAAATAGGTAGATAGATCGATAGATAGATATAGATGTATATTATATAAATATGTAAAACTATTCTATGCACATCAGTGCATATGCATATGCTTATCAGGCCATCCTGTTTTAGCTAAGTATCCAAGAAACAGGAAATAATGAAAGAGGATGGGTGGGCTAATAGGATAATTTCTATATGGCCTTAAATACAAAATTTTCTCTTCAGAATTATAAAATGAAAACATTCCCCAGTTTCAGATTGACATAGCACTCTTACCTAAAAATATTAATGGGAATAGAATGAACATTTCTATGAGTTCCCAATAAAAAGATCACTCAGTTGTTGATGCATTTTTGGGATCATGAAAAAAGCAACAAAGGCTAGGAGCAAGATATTATTCCATTCTGTCATTGCCCTTCTCTACCCTTCAACAAGGGAAGAGTACCCAGCAATCCCTTTGCTAATCTTTGTAGGTCAATATTTTAAAATACTTTTGGTTTTGACTCAGAGTAGGTAGTATAAGATATGGTAAGGGTTATTTTGTTTTTCCAGTTTTGAAGAGGACCAATGGTATCAAGGGTTGGTATGTTGACTTGTGCATGAATCGGATTTAAGTGAGGCAGAGCTGCAAAATGGCATCAGCCTCATTCTCTCTTCCAGAGTCATTGAAGTCCAGTGACAAGACAGAAGTCTAGATGACCAGCGATGGCCTGGATGTGGTGGATGACATTGGCATCTTCAATTTCTGACCAATTTCTAAGCACTCTACAGTGCCTGCTTCCTTTCCGATCCTATCCTCCTATTCCACTGAGGGAAGTCTTCACATGTTTGGGATAGACATCCCCTAACTCACTGGTAGGTTTGAGGCCTGTCCATCACCCTTAACCTGTTTTAGCCCCTCTGCTGAGACCTGGGTGTGGCTGCTGCAAATTCTAAAGCTTCTTGGAACCACAGGTGAGATATGTGTGCCAGGTGGACTTCAAAGGTAGATGAGGACAGTTGAAAAGGGATTGGGAAGGCCTCACAAAAAAGGCCCCCTAGATTGTATGGTGGATAGGGAACTGGGCCTGGAGTCAGGAAGACCTGAGATCAAATCCAGCCTCAGATGTTTACTAGCTGTGTGACCTTTGACAAGTCATTTAACCTTGTTTGCCTTTTAAGAGTAATATAGTGGAAGCATATGGGACATTTTTCCTGATCTATGCAAACTCCCTTTGCATTAATTGTCATAAAAGCAAGGACTTCTATTTATTAAAATATATGTCTGAAGACAAGGTATTGAGGAATGACTGTTGCGTTGCTCACAACCATCAGCTCCCAAATGTTGAGTTTCCCTTAAGGCTTCTGACTCTACAAGCTCTATAGGATTCTTATCAAGGAAAAGACACATTCTTTGACCTTGAGATACATCAGGACATGCTCAGTCCAACTTTGATGTTTTCCCTCTCCTGGTTTGCCACATTGTCAAAAGTAGCATCCACAGTGTTGATACAATTACTGACAACAACCAGAAACACACGCCTGGGGCTAGGGAAGGCTGAGACTATGATGGTCGGGAATTCAACTGGAAATGCTAGATTTGAAAGTTGAATTTAAACCAATTATGACTGGTTTGAAGACATAAAGTCTTTAAGTTGTCCTTGTATACCATGATTTCAGATCACTCCATTCTAATCATGCTTGCAGGTTATACTCTACTTTGCCATCTTCATTCAAATATGGGATCCAGGTATGAAAATAATGCTCCAGATGTGGTCTGACCAGGCCATTCAACCTGGTCCTTACACATGTATACACTTAAATCACCCCCAAGACACATTGTATATTCATTGTATATTAAGACTATGGAGATTCACTGAGGACAGAACTTTTTAACTAGAAAGGACCTTGTAAATTATCTAGTTAATACATCATTCAACAGATGAAAACACTGAGGTTGGGAGAATTAAATAATTTATACAGGAACATGCAATTATTTAGGCAATATTGTGTTAACTAGGTAATAATGCTTCAAGTTCTACAACATCAACAAAATCTCCTGCCACCCCACCCTCTAACATCAATTTGGTGTCTATTAATTTAGAATTAGAATGTTTTATAAGCCTCCCATGTTTGTGAGTTTTTAGGCTCACTGTAACTTACAGATGATCTGGAATGAGTATATGTAGAAGGGATGTTACAGATTAACTCTAAGGTCACTTTCCACATTTTGATTCTATGAATCTGAGGTTGGAGGTTTGAAGGTAATGTTGACCACCTACCTTCCAATAACGAGATTCATAAGTACTCATAATGAGCCAGGTTTGAGGTGGCCAAAACCATTCAACAAAGAAAAGACGAGAAAAAGCTAAAGTAGAGGGAATAATTATGTCTATGGAGTTAGAATGTCAAAATTTTTGGAACTTATTCATCTGGTTGCTTTTCTCAACATTACTACCTTCAAGATCTGTCACCCTTATTGTATGACTTTGGACCTTAGGCTTGGCCAAGAAAGAGAAATGGTATAAAGTAAATAAATCTCCTGAATGTTCAACAGAATTTTGATTCATTTGACTGGACCAACAAGTTGTTTGGCATTATATAGACATAGTCTTAGTTTTTTTTGTGCGTTGGTTCCTCCATCATTATATTAAGGCTTATAACATTGGCCTATAAATCTCTTTATGATTCTTGGATGTATATAAGGAGAAGTTATTTTATTGTCATTTTTATTATTTTATTACCATCTCTACCAGCCAACACTAACTGTGGATTAACCCTTCCCTTGTCATTAATAAACCCGCAAGGTGGCTTAAATTAAAGAATCTATGTAATTAGATGACAGGAATGCCAGATTTCATTACTGTTTTTAAAATTGCCAGAATGAATAGGACTCATTAACTGGAATAAAATAATCGTTTCAATAAAAGCACAATGTTTTACACATCTGTCAAACGTTAGCTTTCATGCAATGACCTTTATAAACACAAATTAATTTTCCTTACACTCCTCTGAAGTTGCTTCTTGCCACCTGCATTCATTTACAGGTGGGTGAGATATGGATTTATAATGCGTGATTTGCTAAGGATTAAGTAACAACACAGTGGAGTTCACACACATGAGGGTAGGAGGGGAGAAAGCCTCACAGTCTGCAAAAGGGTTACTAGGAGTAGGGAACCTGCAGCCTCGAGGCCACATGTGGACTTCTAGGTCCTTGGGTGCGGCCTTTTGACTGAGTCCAAGTTTGACAGAACAAATCCTTTTATTAAAGGGATTCATTCTATGAAGTTTAGATTCAGTCAAAGGGCCACACCTAAGGACCCAGAAAGCCACATGTTGCCTCAAAGCTGCAGGTTCCCTACCCCTGCAATGCTTTGCTATCGATAATGCTAATTGCTTCCCATCATGTACATTTCTTCTCACTTTCTTTTTCTTCTTTCTCTTTTTCTCTACTCCCCCCTCCTAATTTCTTGTTTTCTTTTTTAATAACTTTTTCCCCTTCTTTTTTTTTCCTTCATGTACAAGGAAGACCTTCATTCCCAAGCAGTAATGCTCCTATTTTTTTAATGGCCAGGAACTTAAGATATTATCAAAGGAATTTAATATCATTCACATAGGTAATCAGGAGTATTGAAGTGGGAAAAAATATTAACCTCTATGTTTCATGTCAGTCATGCATATTTTTTAAAGTGGACCTAACATATGTTCAGTAGACGTTTTGGATGTACATCTGCTTGGTCCCTCACCCCTATAAACCGATTAATCTTCACTGCTGGTATTAAGTCTAACCCAGACCTGCACCAACCCAGAGACTGGGACCAATCCATGTAACCAAGTAGTTCGTCAGCTTCAAAATACCCTTGCTTATGCTTTCTTTTTGACTTCATATTCAAGTTCGACTAATTCAGTCTCTACCATTTCCCACCTTAACCCTGAACCAAACCTATGCAGTAGTGCTGTTCGTGATATCCCAGTGTTTCTCCATCTGCTGAATTAATCTATAGGGTCCATTCAAGTAAGTGTGTATTCAGAGCTACCCCTGGAAAATTCCATGGACTCCAAGGACATGATGATTCATTTTTAGGGACTTTGGAGAGGGGGAATTTCCTCACTCTTTCACACCATGTAGTGGCCAAGCACTGAAAGGACTTGGCATCTTAGCATGCTGTGGTAAACCCTAAGTGGTCAATTGGTCATCTCCCACCCCATTACATCAGCAGGTAAAATAGGGTACTGTATCAGTTAAAAAGAAGAAAGCTTCCAATCGGCCTCTTGTGTGTTACTTTTCTGAGTGACAAGGAGTATTATCTGTCTTTCTAGACTCCCATGAAAGAGTCTGAAGGGATGGGTGGTGCCTCAAGCTCAGTCCACAGCCACTCTCCATATGAAGAGTAAACTCAGTTTTTCCTGAGCCTTGATTTCTCTTTCTGCTTTTTTATTTCTTTTTTTTGCGTAGGTGACCAAAGAGTTTTTAAAGCAGACGCGTCCAAACTTGGAGATGATATTATGACTTAGAAAGGTCCAAAAATCATGGGTATAATAAGAAGAATGGTTGGTTTTGGTACATCTAGGAATTGTTGTCTGTGGAAGAAACACAGTTAAAATTTCAAAAGATGTTCAGAGTGATAGTGCAGAGTGAGGTGAAATGTAAAATGCCTAATAAGCAATCACATAAATTACCCTGTATTCTGATTAAGTTTGAGCATTGGTTCCTAGCAGATCACAAGAGTAGTTATAAGTTAAGCTACAAATCTTATTTTTAAGTTATTCTGCTAATGCAAACTGAGGGTATTTCATGTGTAAAAATAAATTTCCTAGTCCATACCTGATTCACAATGTACATTGAATACATTTTTGACTTCCCTTTTGGGAAAACCTCAGACTCACAAACCGTTATCTACATTATACCTAAAATAAATGATTCCTAGAAGCGCTGTGGTAGGGTATTTAATAAGTTAAATAATTTGAGAATAGGGAATCCTAACCTTTCTCCGGTAGCAGACTCCCTGGGACTGAACCTGGTCCAAAAAGATCAGAGGATCCCACTGGATGATATCGTGTCTCTAGGCCCTGTGGTGACCTAGTGTGGTTCTTTAATGTCATCCGACTAGGAATTCTAAAGACTATAGTAGGATCCTGGGAATCTTAGGAATTGCTTTGACCATGACTATCTCAGTACTCCTATTTTTCTTAATATCAGTTGAATAATTCTCTGATTCTGTGATCAGAATCCCACTCCCATTCCACCTCGTGCATGTAAATGTGCAAATTACACATGTGCATAAACATTTGCCCCAATTTATCAAGTATGTTCTGTCCCTTTCTTGAAATAGGCCTTTGTTTCCTGTTTTCGGAATCATCTCTGGTGGCCTGCTATCCCACTATGTATCTGGCTGGTATCTGAGCCCTGGCTACATTTAATGTGGTCCATCTTGCAACCAACTAAACCCAATTTCTTACATTTTCCAGATGTAGAATTTTATAAGGAGACTGACTACCCTTGTAGAGTTTATGATCTTGTTTGGGAGATGTCATACATAATGAGAGACAGAGGGAGAGAGAGAGAGAGAGAGAGAGAGAGAGAGAGAGAGAGAGAGAGAGAGAAAGAGAGAGAGAGAGAGAGAGAGAGAGAGAATATAATCAAATTCTAAATTATCTAGTATAGAATCTAAGTATTCTAAAAGTTCAAAAAAAGAAAACTTAATTATGGATTAGGGTAATTAGCAGAGTTTAATGGAAAAAACGGCATGAGCCGAGCCTTGAAGCATGGTTAAGACTTCTATAAGTGAACTGGGTTTGGGGGGAGGGAGGATTTGACCTTGGAGAGTAGCAAAAGCAGAAACAAGAAGGTGAGAATAAGCATAATGTGCATTAGTGACATTAAGGTGACCTAGATTCATCATCTTTCTTTTATTTGGCTCTATGGACTTAGCTCCTTAGTTATCTGTTACCTGAACAGAGATTTTTACTCATTGCTGATAAAGACAAAATATTCCTTAATTGTTAGCCCTTGGGGGATTTTGATTTGAACACTTCAAAATAAGACTAATATCCAATGTGTTACATGGTAACCCATGACTGTATGATGTGATGGAAATTAACACCTTAAAAATATATGTGTGTATATATGAAAAACAGTCCCAATTGGACTTTTTTTTTAACTATGCTTCCTGCGTCTTATGACTAAGTGTGGGTAATTAAGGAAAGATCACTTTTTCCACTCCACCCACACTTACTAAAAATGTGTTGTAAGTAGTTCTTGATTTATTTTCTCTTTTGTGTTTTTTTGTAATTTGGTCAAACAATAACAATCCCAAATGAAATGGATTTCATATCATTATGCATTTCCATGATTTACTGATCCTTTTAACACTGTAAAAAATGGAAAACCATTACATACTAAAAATAATACAAGGCCCTACTGGGATTCAACATTCACTACCTTCAGATTTGGCTTCAGGAGAAATGCTTGGGATAAGGGCAAAATGGGACTCCCTTGCAAGTATTTAAAGGCTTCCAGAAAAGAGTGGAGAATTGCTACTTGGTGGATAGAAGGACAGAATTAAAATATAAATTCATTCCTAGACAATTTTGATGATTTCAGGCAGTGAGATTCATGTGGGAATGTGTAAGGTCAAGGACTATGGTAGGCACTTGGTCTTGACCTTGGCTTTGCCCCATCCTTCTACGTATAAATCAATCAACCTGCCAATTATTTGTTAATAATTACCTACCATAAACCCAGAACTATGGAATAAGGGGGG
Organism: Trichosurus vulpecula; assembly: GCF_011100635.1. Classification (NCBI taxonomy): domain Eukaryota; kingdom Metazoa; phylum Chordata; class Mammalia; order Diprotodontia; family Phalangeridae; genus Trichosurus; species Trichosurus vulpecula. The sequence continues at coordinate 204,835,146 of NC_050576.1, read as the reverse complement.
GGGGGCAGCTAGGTGGAACAGTGGATAGAGTATCAGGCCAGGAGTCAAGAAGATCGGTCTTCCTGAGTTCAAAACTGGCTTCTGATACTGTGTGACCCTGGGAAAGTCATTTAACCCTGTATGCCTCAGTTTTCAAAGTGAGAGAAGGAAATGGCAAACCATTCCAGTATCTCTGCCAAGAAAACCTCAAATTGGATCATGAGGAATTGAATCTGACTGAACAGCAACAACATGGTATAAGGGAATAGCATTTTTATAGTACCTAGTATATTCTAGACTTTATACCAAGCGCTCTATAAATATTATCTCTTCGATCGTCATAACAATCCTTCAAGATAGATACTGTTCTATCTTACAGTTAAAGAAATAGAGGCAAGCAAAAGTTGAATGACTTGGCCAGGCTCACACAGCTATTAATTCTAGGCAGGATTTAAACTCGGGTCTTCCTGATTTTAAACCCAACACTATGTTCACTGTACTACCCAGGTGCCTTCATGGGTGATGAAGGAATATAAGAGCATATGATGACTTTAAAGGCTTTGTCTTGAATGGTTCTCAGATTCTACTCTGTCCTCTCCCTTTGTCATGCTGAATACCTCCTAATCTCTGTAGTATAAGCTATCAGATACTCCCTACCACTCCTACCGCAGCCTGGACCATAAAAATTCCAATTTCCATACTCCTACACTGTTCTCGGATTCATGCCCCATAGCTTATGTCTTGTTGTCACCAATTGTGGTGGCAAAACAGTCTCCAATGTTACTAAAAGTGTATTAAGCCAGGAAGCTGTAAATAATAATTAAGGGAAGGAATGGATAAAAATAAGGGTAAAGACATTCATGAAGACCTGTAGAGACAGAGAAAGGGGAAGGATATAAGACACAGATAAATATAGCTATGCTTTAGAATATTTGTGCCACTAGCATCTTGCTTTATATAAAAATCCCGTTCCGTGAAAGAAGATAAAAACTATCGTTAGGTCCAATTCATTTATGAAGAATCAATGTATTTTAAACTGAGATCGCCTTAAATACACATGAAACCACCAGGCATTTGTGTCATTTGAGCAGTGTAGAAAAGAGCTTTCCATCTCCCATGGCCAACTCCAAAACATGTCCTACAACTTCCTGCAATGTGCCCGAAATTTCATAACTAGATATCAATTCATTTGAGTTATAAAAGTGTCTTTAGAGGTGACTTAAAAAAACATAAAATAATAATTCAAATATTCTAGAAGGGGCAATAAACTCAGCTATTATCAGTCATCTACACCTTAGGAAGAACTAATTTAACAAATTATGTTCTTTTGGACTGCCTTACCAAGATTTAAACAAGAATGAATATTTTCATCAAATGAGATTATAAAGGGTTAATTTTGGACCATGAAGAAATGCCCCAGGTAATGGCCTGGATAAGGTACTGTATTATGGGGTTTGGAGTTAAAGGGCATTGAAAACAAACATGACCTATTTAGGTTTAGCCTTGGGCCACCCATGTTTTTGAGTAACTAACTGAATGGTTCCTTGTACAGTATTATGCTCATTGAAGCCGCTGGTTGCGTATAATTGAAAAGGAAGCTTTCGCTTTCCTAATACTGACCCCATGGACCAATGGACAGTTTTCCTAGTTAAGTGGCCAAAGTGTATGAAACTAATAAACATTTCAGAACACACAACAAGGAGTAATTTAACTCTGACTGTGAGATGACTGAGGTGACCTAATAAATAAACAAATATTTTTAACTTTTATAGTCTGACACACTGTCTTTTCTCCCAGGGGTTTGAGGCAGGTCTCAACAACCTGAGGTTACCATTTAGACATGTTTCCTTATTCTTACGGGGAAAGATGGGCTTTGATTTCTTTCTAGATTAAAATATGGAGATTATTTAAATCATTTTTTGTTTGTTTGTTTTGCATTATCACAAGGTATTTCAATTTCTCAGAGGTAGAAGAAAAATAGGATAAGCTCTTTGTCTTCTAATTAATGTTTGAGTGAAGACCTGATATCAAAGGAGAAGGGAAACAAAGGAGAGAATTAGGGGAAATAAAAACAATATATGTGGAATTGACTTTTAGACTGGTCTCATTTCCAAATCCAATGACTATGGTAACAGATTGTTTGCTATGTATTTTTAAAATTTCATTTTTCCAGGTGTGTTCCACTTACAATAAATAAGGTTTTACGCATACATATTTAGAATTCCTGTCCTTTTCAAAACAAACATCATTTGCCATTTCCTACAGGAAATGGCTCCTTAGCCTTCCTTTTCCTCAAAAAATTCATGCCTATACTGGTGTGTATTTGATGTAGACTCCTTGAGGACAGAGACTGTTTGTTGTTTGTCTTTGTGTGGGCAATGCCTAGGACACTCACTTCTATATACAAATTACTTAATAAATTCTTCTCATATTGGATATTTCAAAGTTATGTTAACAATATCTAACCATCAAATTGGACTCTGGGAGATATATTCTTGAAATGATCTACAATTCTGTCACTACAAAAATATGTGAAATGGATGGAAATTAAAAAGACATACTCTACAAAGCACATTTTAATGAGAAATTGATGTGGTCCTTTTCAGTAATTATGGTAGTGTAAAAGATTACAAGCTTCACTCATCTAGCCTTAGAAAGTTCCCAGCAAATACTTAAAAGGGTCCCTGATGAAACAATTATCAATAAAACCAAAGGAAAATATTAACAAGCTCTTGTATACAGTTCAGGACTGCATAAGAATATGATCAGAAGCCAGTGAGAACTCTGGTTTGTTGGGTATGAAGGAGGAGACGGGAAGAAGGATCACTAAAGCCAGGATGCTATCTGTTGAATAGGGTTGAGGACAGTGTGATCTTGGTCCTAATTTGTCAGATCTGGAACAAGAAAAAGAGTTAGTTTCCAATTGGTTACTGATGAAGGAAACTGAAATGGTTCAACTTGGGCATTTTGTACATGCCACAAAACACTCAAGGCATCCAGAAGCCAGTGCAGGGGTAAGAAGGGACAAAGCCAGTTCACAGTAGGGGACTTCCCAGGGAAATGGGGAGGCACAGCACCTTGGAGCTTCCAGAAGGCAGAAGGCCAGAATAATCTCTGGTATCTGGCCAGGGTCTGTCAGAAATTCAGCAGGGGATAAATCCAATTCCTGGCAAATGACTGAACAAGGAAAATGAGATGGAGACAGGATTGAAGCCAGTACCCATGTAGGGCCACCAGAAGATCAGAAGCCAAGAACTGTAGAAAAAGAAAGGGCCTTATTCCAGCTCTGAACTCAAAGCTCTGTCTCAGGCCACAGTTATGGAAGGGCTGAAGGGAAGGACCAAGGAGCCATCCACCCCATCTAGACTGAAGCAAGGAAGGAACAGTGTCATCCAGAATGCAGGGGAAACATGATCAGGCTGGCCATGCCCACTCAAGTCAGGAAAGCAGGAGGAGGCATAGACCTTATACAAAATCCCAATCTTAGAGCTGAGACTGGGGATATAAGTAAACAAGATAAAACTCCAAATAGAATGAAGAAATACTAGAACATAAGAGAACTCCAAGAAGTAAAGAAAAGGAGGATATTAACTTGACAGTCAGTGCAAGAAGAACCTCAAGGGGAAAAAAAAGAATTCATTGGCTACACAGATTCCAGAAGAAGATAAGAAAAAAAAGAAGGAAGGAAGGGAGGGAGGAAGGAAGGAGGGAGGGAGAGAAGGCAGGAGGGAGAGAGGGAGAAAAAAAGGAAGGAGGGAGGGAGGAAGGAAGGTTGGAAGGAGGGAGGGATGGAGGGAGGGAATGAAGGAAAGAAAGCAGGAAAAGGAGAAAAAGGAGAAGGAGGAGAATAAGCATAGTAGAACAATTAAAGAAGTCAAGTTAAAGAAAATAAAGAAACACACTTGGAACACAAAGATTTATACAAAGCTAAGACGAGAGAATGGGAAAGAACTTATTTTACCTGAGTTGAATTAAAAAAAGCAAAAGTGGCAATTTAGACAAAGGTACAGCAAAAATAGACATGGTTTAATAGAGAAGCAAGAACACTACGTTCTACTTAAAGATACTATGGGTAATGACAAACTCACTACTATATACATATACACATATACAAACATACATGTATATATGTGTATATAGATAGCTATAGATATAGATTTGCTGAACGTCATGGCATCTAAATATTTACTGTGGAAGTGAATTAAACTATATAGAGAAAAACACAACAAAAATGTAACAGTAACCTCAATAGACCTTAATGTACTTTTCTCATAGGTGAGCATATGTAAAAGAAAGATAAATAAGAAGGAAGTTAAACATCGGAATGGAATTTTTTAAAACACATATGACCATTATCCAATGATTATGAAAGAGAATTGAAAACATTCATATTTCTTAGCTGTTCTTATTACTTTTACAAAGACTATGTACGGTGGCAAAAAGAACTCATAAACACACCTAGAAAAGAAGAAATACTAAAAAAATCTCTAATTGACCTTTGCTGACCACAATGCAATCAAAATTCTAATCAATGAAGAGTTATAATTATAATCCATAAAGGTTTACTTTATAGAACTAGATAAAATAATGACAGACTTCATCTGGATAAACAAACACGCAAAAAGTAGTTCTAAAAAATTCTAGGGACTTGTAAAAATAGGAAGGATGGAGGTTGCTAGAAGAACCATATATCAAACTACATTTAAAAAAACATTACTTATCAAAACTATTTAATACTGCTTAAAACAGAAAAATTGATAAGTGAAACAGATGAGATAAACAGGCCCTGGAAGCAATCAAACTTAGTAGCAGAAAGTTAGAAACATTTAACCACACTTTTGTTAAAGACTTCCTATATTTAAAACTTCTAGGAAAACTAGAAATCAGTCTAGCAAAATTAAGTTTTAACAAACAGGTTATGTCCTATGTAATAATAAGCTTTGAATGTATATATATATATATATATATATGTGTGTGTGTATATATATATATACATATATATAAATATCAAAACACATATCATAAACAAATTAGAGGAATAGGAAAAGAGATAACTTTCACAGCTATGGCTAGAAAAAGAATTCTTTACCAAACAAGAGAGAATCACAGGGGATATAGTGAACAATTATAATCAATTCAGTAAAATTAAAAGGGAAACAATTAATTGGGAAAAAAATCTCTGTAGCCAATTTCTCTGATACATGCCATGAATTTATCTATAATGATAATTAATATATGAGAGTAAAAGCATAATTGATAAGCAGTCAAATCTATTAACTGGTAATTTCTGAAAAAAAGAAAAGCAGGCCATCAACAGTCATATTAAAAAATGCTCAAATTAATAATAGCAATAATAAGAAAAAGACCTCCCGTATCTTACCAACAAGATTGGAAACTATAACAAAATTGGAAAGTGTCATATGTTGGAGAAGCTGTGTGGGAACATACACCTAATCTCTTGTTGTTAGCAATTTCTGATAGTTGAGAATTGCTTCAGTTATTCAATAAATGACTATGAACTGTATCCATCAAGTTACTGAACTATGTCTACATTTTGTCCCACTGACAATCCCACTAAACATATATTCCAGAGTTCTAATTCAGAGACAAAGGACTCCTATGTACAAAAACAGTTGTAGCAGCACTTTTCTGTTGTAGTTGTTATTTGGTCATTTCAATTATGTCTGATTCTCTGTGACCCCATTTGGGATCTTCTTGGAAAAGATAATAGAGTGGATTGCCATTTCCTTCTCTAGGTCATTTCGTAGATGAAGAAACTGAGGCAAACGAGGGTTAGTGACTTGCCCATGGTCACAGAGCTAATAAGTGTCTGAAGCTGGATTGGAACTCAAGAAGATCAGTCTTCCTGACTCCAGACTTGACACACTATTCACCATGCCACCTAGCTGCCCCTTACATCGTAGTAAGGAACAATAAACAAAATTGAGACTCCACAATTGGGAATTAACTGGATATATTATGGCATATGAATGGAATGGAATAAATTGGTACCATTAGAAACTTTCTTTATATCCCCAGGGCATAGGATGGTGCCTGGCTTATAGGAAATGTGATAAATAGAGGGCTGACCTTGAATTCAGGATAACTCTGGTTAAAATCCTGCCTTTTAGTTAACTCTATAACCATGAACAAATCAGTTAACCTTCTCTGTGACTCAGAAAGCTTTCTGATACTAGTTTACAGCCTGGGTGCTCTGGAGGGAATTTCCTCACCAGAAGTTTCCTTACACTGATCAAATTATAGGTATAAACCACATTCTTCCTCACCCCACCCCACTCCAAAAAATGAAGAGAAGAAGCTTAGAAAACATAGTCATTGAGAAGAGACAAAAAATACTAGATTAGAAAAAAAAGAAATATAAATGCCTTTTATTTCTTGAAGGAATTATGAAGCTATAAACAGAAGTGGAAAAATAAGGGAAAATGGGGGAAGGCCAGAAATTTGAGAGAGAAAAAAATTAAAGCAATAAAAACACGTTAAAAAGTCTTATGATCGAACCAAAGAAACTATAGATGAGAGGCCTTTATTTGTTTATGCTTTAGTTTTGTTTCGTTTTGTTTTTCACATTTAACCAGAGCATTAATCTAACATTCTATACAAAAAGAGTTGCAACTAGGGGCAGGGGTGGGGAGGAGGGACTGTCAAGGTAAAGGAAAAAAAATATCTTAATGCGACATTCTAATAACAGTAGAAAGAAACAATTGGGAGATTCGAATGACCTGAGCAAATTTAATTTTATGCAAGCTTAATATGAAATATGCTACTGGCTCTAATTGGAGCAAGAATTTCCAACATTATAAGAGCTGGTTCAAAATGTGTGGCTAGTTTTTTCACTGCTATGGTGGATACAGAGTCTCTCCTCTTTCCACCTCCTTTTCTTTTTTTTTTCTCCTTATACTCATGGAAATAATTTGCTAACTCTAAGTGAGTTTCTTTCTCTCTTTCTTTCTTCCTTTCTTTCTTTCTTTCTTTCTTTCTTTCTTTCTTTCTTTCTTTCTTTCTTCCTTTCTTTCTTTCTTTCTTTCTTTCTTTCTTTCTTTCTTTCTTTCTTTCTTTCTTTCTTTCTTTCTCTCTCTCCCTCTCCATGTCTCTCTCTCTCTCTCTCTCTCTCTCTCTCTCCATGTGTGTGTAATATATATACATATATATATGTATATATTTCAAGGTTTAATGAAAAACTGTACAATTCACAGCCCGCCCCCTTTTTAAAAGAATGTCTGGCAGGATGCAGCAGTAAATTACAAAATAATAGCAGGTATTCATATAACATTTCACACATAAATAGCAAAAAAATACAAACACTGACTTACATGGACCAAATCAAATGAGCCTCCCAGGCATTTTGTCTGAAATCCTAAAGATTCATAACCATTTTTTTTCCTTAAGAAGCAAACTAACTTTTTTAAAGAACTGGCTGTTTTTGCTCTAAAACACTGTTCTGTTTACATGATGTCTAATGATCCCAGACTTTCAAACCAATTCCACATCTTCAGATGTGGAAGAAAGGAAATACTTATGCATCCATATTTATGATTTCCCAATAAACATAAATATGATTTATATAATTAAGAGACTTTACACACATATGTATGCATGTAGGTACACATATGCATATATACATGTATACATACATATACATAGATGTGTATGTGAGTATATGTGTGTTTGTATACAGAAAGTTTTTGCTTTAAGCAAATTCCCAGGGGCAGGATTCCAGGCAGGCTAGGCTGTGCCTCGGACCCCAGCTCTAGCAGCAGTGAGGATGGCAGCTGTAGGGTTAGGAGCAGTATCAGAAGCAGCCTCAGCAGTGCTGGAAAAACCCCATGCCAGGGGTCCTCCACTCCAGGCTCTGAAGCCACTTAGATTGAAACTAGAAGAGCTGTGGAGGAGGCAGGGCACTGTGGGACACTGTGTAATGGCAAGCAAAATGGGACTTTTCACTATTTTTTTTTCTTTTGGAGTGCTTCTCAGCACTAAGGCAATCAAGTGCCTTTGATTGAGTCTTGCTTTTTTTGAATCAAGAGTCTTTGATTGAATCAAGAGTCATTGATTGGAAACAGTATATATATATATATATATATATATATATATATATATATATATATATATATATATATATATATATATATTCTCTGAGGTTAGCTTTTTGCTCTGGGGACTCACTCATTGGAAGAGTGTTCATGTGCTTTGACCAGACAAGACTCTGAGTAGATATTAAGGAGCCCCGCTCCAACCCCAGCTTTGAAAACCCAGATGTTGGTGCTTCTCTCTCTGGTAACTATGTATGTATTGCTATGGTCAGACAGTTAGAAGCCCTGTCTGCTGATTGGTGTTATTTGTTCTGTTTATATAATTTCTGCTTCTAATTTCTGTTTATGTTTTCTCTGAAGTTCAGGGTGCTGAATTTTTCCCCTGAACTAAATGAATGATATATGCATGCTTAATTAAAGTGAGATCTTAAAGTTGCTTTCCTTCAGAAAAGCAGATCAGAGAATCTGTGCTAGCAGCCCTCCTGTGTGCTGGTGTTATTGGCCTTACACCTCCACAGCAGCTGCAAGCAGCATTGTTGTTACACACTGGGAGAAATGGGAGAAGATTGCATAATTGTCCACTTACTTTAAGTGAGAACTGGCTATATATATAAAGAAATGTATATTACCATATATACATATAAATTCCCTTAATAATAAAAAAGCATTTTTTATATACATATATATATACATATAACATGTATGTATATTTGTAGGTATGTTTTTAAATATGAAATATATTTAAGTGAACTGTTAGGTATCATGCCACCATGCAAAAGACTACAAAATCAAGTCATACCAGAACGTAAACTCATGAGAGGAAGTCTTATGTAGGGTCAAGATCAGGGGCAAGTAGGGGGAGGGGACTTCAAGTAAAGATACATGACTTTGGATATTGTCTCTAACAATTATTGGATTAGTGACCACATGCAAGCCACCTGATCTTTGTGTGCTTCAGTTTCCTTATCTGTAAAATGGGGTTAATAATACTGGCACTACAAAGAAAAAAGCAAAATACTATAAAAAAACAAGCAAAAGAAGAGATATGAGAAAACATCCCCACTCTTTCCAGACTTTTTTGATATAAAAATTGATTATGTTGATTTTTCTTTTCTCTTCCTGTATTTAAAAATATTATTTGTTATAAGGGATGGTTTTCTGGGAAGGTAAGATACTGGAGGAAATGAGTGATGAAAAAAAAGATAGAAAAAACTTATTTAAAAAATAATATTTGTTCTTCCTACCTCTTAAGTCTATTGTGAAAAGCAACAACAACCTTGAGAATTGTAAAGGCTACATAAAAATATTACTATTGTACATTACAATGGGTGTTGCCCTACAGATTCATCATCGTGAGATGATGTCAATTCAATGAGACTCTCCTCTTCCAAAATGTTTTTGGAAGTATTTTTTTTCTTTTTTTCAAGGGGGAGGATGCAGGTTCTGAGAAGTTTACAAGGCACATAAGGAAGTCAGTCTTATTAATTTATAGCAATGACATTATAAAGGTCCCACCTTGTTTTTGACCAAAAACAGCCAGATCACCCACCTCATTCATCAGACTTGGCTCCTACATCTTTTGACTGTTTCCAAAAATCATATTCACCATCAGAGGATGATAATTTGTCATCACTGAGGACATTCACCAAAATATGCCCCAGACTCTGCAGGCAGTTCCCAAAGAGGAAACAGTCTTCACTGAGCAATAGCAGCATCACTTTAATAAGTGACTGGCCTTCCAAGGTGACTTTGAAAAGAACAACATTTACTTGTATCAAATTCTCATCTGGCTATTTAAAGAAATAGGGATTTAGGAAAGGAGAAAAGTCATAGTTGAAATCATGATTAGCTATCTATATTGAATATCCTTGTGCTAATCTGATTGCTGTTAAGTATCTACAAAGTACTGGGGGGTGGGGGGGAAAGAAATCAGGAACATTATGTATTGACAACTGAGAGGTCATGAAGTATAGCAAATAAAATGCTCTACTTGACATCAGGAAAATACAGGTTCAAAACTCTCCTCTGATTTATGTTAGCTACATTATCATGGATGAGTCACTTATGCCTTCTAAGTCTCAGTTTCCTCATTTGTAAAATGGGACTAATAACACCTACTTTATAACACTTTTAATGGTGGCAAACAAATATTTATTTATTTTTATATATACATTTCCCCCCAATTACATGTTAAAACAATTTTTAACATTTTTTTTAATTTTTGAGTTCCAAATTCTATCCCTCCATCTCTTCCCCACCCCTTCCCTGTTTTAAAGCTCAAGTGAAAGAGTGTATGGAGAAGTTTTTAACATGGGTTACCATGGAACCCTTGGGGATCCATGGCTTGATTTTAGGGAGTCTATGGACTTGGGTGTGAAAAAATACATCATTATTTCAGTATTTATTTTGTTTCTTTTATAATCTTTGGCATTTTATTTTAGGCTTTTAAAAACACCATGTTGAATGACTAATGGGGAAATATGTTTAATATGATTGTACATGTATAGCTTATATCAGACTGCATGCCATCATGGGGAGGGAAGAGGAAAAATTTATAGCTCAAAATTTTATAACAGTGAATATTGCAAAGTAAAAATTAATTAATTGATTAATTTAAAAAAATCATAGTGAGCAAAGGTCCACAGGCAGGGGTAAATGATTTAAAAAAAGGTAAAGAATCACTTGTACATGTAAAGCACTTTGTAGACTTTACCAACAGCACTTATTTCCACATTATTTCATGTGAAAATTCAAAATAATGTTAGGAAAGTAATATGGGGGATCTAACCAGAAGGGGGAAGTTTCCCAAAACTCTTTCATGCTAGGATGATAACTAATGAAAACAGATTAATTAAGCTCTTATCATCAAAATCTTTTTAAAAAATTTTTCCTTTGACTTGAAAACTGCTTTTGCTAACATGTGCAAATGTTACAGTATTTCATCCTCATAACAACCACATGAAATAGGTGCTGTTATTATCCTCATTTTAGAGATGGCAAAACTGGGACTCAGAGAGGTAATTTGCTCAGGGTATCACAGTAATTATCTGTGGCCAGATTTGAACCCTGATATTCCTGATTCCAAAATGCCATACCCTATCCATTAAACCATCCTGAAGACAAAATGCCCTCCTTCTAGTTGCAGATTGAGATAGAGAGACAGAGGAGACAGAGACTGTGAGAGACAGAGAGAGAGAGAGAGAGACAGAGAGAGAGAGAGAGAGAGAGAGAGAGAGAGACAGAGAGAGAACCAGAGCCACAGAGAGACACAGATATGGAGACAGAAACACAGAAACTCACACAGAAAGAGACAGAGAATAAGACAAATACAGAAAGAGATATTTTTGTGGCTGAGTAATAACTTTAATACCCTCATTTGTACTTTGGAAATCTTTAAACTGCTCTTGGGGGAAATAATATTGAATGAAAGGAACTGGTTTTTGACATGTTGTGACCTTCTTAACCTGACAGTAAAAACCTCATAAAACAACCTTCAGCAATACAAAAGACTCTTCTTCATATCTGATGCAAGAAGTAACCTACACTCTTCTGGGTTGTGATGAAACTTAAGTTGTTCTCCAGTAAAGATGGGATTTAAGCTGCTGACTCATCCAATACACAGCCAAGATTTTCTGCATGACTCAGAGAAACTGAAATGGGAAAATAGTATTTTTCAGGCCAGACTTGAAGCAAAAAGTGGTGAGTCCCAAGAGCAAATCCCAAAACTTAGTGCATGTGATTCAAATAAATAATTGTAAGGGAGAAGGTTATGATTTCTTCCCTTTATCACTCAATTGATGTAGTCATAAGAGACTGAGAATATAATCAAAAGGTGTTAATGAGTGTTAAACTGAGGAAAGATACTTGGATTCCTAGGGAACTCTGCTGATTGACTAAGGAAAAAAAATAGCTATATCTTTCAGGGTTTTAATTACCTAAACCCTGAGGAGCTCAAGACAGTTAAGACTCAGAGCAATTGTGGAATTATCCCTGTGGAAAGGGGAGTGGGTGGGGAGAGGATTTTTCTTTCTTCTTCCTCAACATTTATAACTGCATTTGGTTCTAGCAGCCAAGCAAAAGACATCCCATCCAGAGTGTAAGAAAGATTACAATCTAGGTGCTGTCTGGGAAGGAGATCCCTTTGGAGTGAAGGAAGAAATTTTTTCTTCCCCTATACATTATCAGCCATATAGCTTTAAAGGGGTGCTACTGGGGAAGTAAGAGATGCTACCTTCATGGAGGAGCAGAAAAATCTATTCTAGAAAGACTGGAGGGAGGAAGCAGCTTGAAAGAGCTACACATGGCCACCAAAAGTTGAGCTGAGATGAAGAGCGGACTCTGGGACCTTAGCAGAAGTACTCACCTTTCAAAGACTCTGAACCCAAGGGGACCTATAGGAGGATTCCACAAAAAGAGAAAGGATTTCCAGGCTCTGAAGTCCCAGGAGTTGTGAGTTATCTTTGCCACACATTTTTATTCGATGTATGCTTACCTAACTACCATTTTACTACAAGCCTTATCCCACTCTTTTGTATAGATGCTGTGGGTATTTGTGGAATAGAGTGCCAAGGGTTTATGCAAAGCTGGGGGATGTTGTAAAAATATTATTTTATGCCATTTAAGTAAATATTTGCTGGGAGTTAATTGAGTCTATATAGAGGAAAACACTCTGGTAGAGATTCATGAATTACACCAGGAGAAGTGGCCTTCAAAGGTTTATACCGAGGTAGCTTCTAGCTTATCAAGCCCCAGTGGACTAGTTTGGGTGCCAAATGGGAAAAATAGGAAAGAGGACACATTACATAATCAAAGACGTTCTGTTTTGTTCTTTAAAACAACTGCTTGAACCTTTACCTGTGACTTGATTTTGTTCATTTAATAAAAGCAGATTTTCCACAAAAGAATTAATTTCCCTTATGTAGAATCATGTGTGGAGTGGGAGTAACGAATGGGCAGTGTGATATAGTAGAACCATACAGTCAGAAAGACTAAGGTTTAAAGCTTGTGTCTGACACATAGAAGCTACAGAGTCATTGGCAAATCACCTAACTTTTTAGTACCCTACCGTGTAGAGAAGAATTGCTATTTGCACTTGGTAGAAGAGTTAATGCATTTATGAAATCAGAAACATAGATCCACCCCCACCCCCCAAAGAAAGGCTGAAAATATACTCATTAAAATTGCCATTTTTCAGGATGTGTCCAAAGTCACATCCTGAACAGAGGTATAGATAAATAAAGATATTGAGGTATGTGTGTATATATATCACACACACACACACGCACACACACACACATATATATATGCACATATATATGTGTGTATATATTTCATTATAAATATATCATAAATAACATAGAAGTTCTTAATAATTATGAAGAATGTGTTATATTAATATAACTATACATTGTTATATATTATACATTACAAATAATATATTTACAATATATCATGAATATGCTATTCCCAATACATTGCAAATAACATATCAATGATATATTCTATATCTAATACATATACATATCTAATATGTATGCATGCTCTATATTTACATGTGTGTATATATATTATATATACATATGTATAATGTGTGTAGACACATATGCTTGCATCTGCATATACATGCATTGGCCCCTGATCATAGAAGCTTAATTTTAAAGCTAGAAGGACTTAAAGGTCATCCCATTCTATCCCCTTATTTTTTGGAGGAGGAATCTGAGACCCAAAGTGTGAGGTTAAACATGCTGCAGGAAGTTATGGCTCAGGGGTTTGGGAGGAGGAGATTAAAACTTTCCCTGACCCCAAGGGTGAAGGTCGATTCCCATTTAAGAGCTGGATTCCTCTTCCCTAGCTACCACTTGGGATACCTCCCCCTCTGATTTTTCACCCTTGCCCCTTTTCCTGGCCTGAGACCAACTCAGAACTCATTGCAAGTGATCTGGGCCTGAGAAGACTCACCACCAATCTTCCTTCTTTGTTTTGTTTTTTTTCCCTCATTCCCCTGCCTGGGATACTCAGAACCTGTCCAGTTGGCTTGACTGCTTACATGGCTTGAATGAGATGTCACCAGCTTTATTCTTTCCAGTGGGATGGAGGACTACGAGGTCTTAGAACATTCACATCTTTTTCTTTCTGCTTTCCAGACTGCTGAAACTGCTATTTGACCTATCGATACAAGTTACGGCTCTCTGGGCCTTGAGATCTACTGTTTATATGCTTAAGATTGCCAGGCTTTTCCATCTGCCCTGTGACTGATGTGTTGTCTGCCCAAGTAGAAGGTAAACTTCTTTAGGTCAGGGATTATCAAATTTGTATTCTTAGCATTTAGCAAAGTACATGATACAAAGTGTGTGTGTGTGTGTGTGTGTGTGTGTGTGTGTGTGTTTCCATTTTACTTTTTTGTTCAGTGTTTTCAAGGAGATCACAGGAGAATCTCAAAACCTGTGTGTTCATGTTGACCAAAGTACAAAAATGAAATTCACTGGATATTTTAAAATAAATGGATAGTTGTTATATGACCAAAAGCCCAGATGGTGATATGCATTTTTTCACTTCTTTTTCAGATATTTGCCTTTCTTTGAAAAGACTATGGTCCTAATATTCAAGGTCCTTAGGTCTTAATATTAGCCTATGTATAGGGGCTAATATTAAAGGTCCTTAATATTACTTAAATTCATGGAAATATTAATATTGCAAATGAAAATATATCTAAATATTTATAATGGTCATATGCTAATATTATTATATTCACATACTCAAGCAATCAACAGACATTTATTAAGTACCTAATATGTACCTGGCACTGAAGATATAAAGTTAAGAATGAAATATTCCTTTCCCTCAAGGAATTTACATTAATTTTGGGAGATAACCTGTACATCAGCCATACACACACCCACACCCCGCCCCAACACACACACATGTACAGTGAGTGATTGTTTAATCTGTACTCTAGGATAGAGAGAGTCAATCAATTTTTCAATGACTGACTTCTCAGTGTTTCATCCTGGTTCTAATAGCATGAACTTTCCAAAATATTTTGGCTTATTGTAGGCTTAAATATACATCAACAATGCCAAGGATAAAATGTACTTAGAAGAGAATGATTTAATTAAGTCAGTAAATGTGATGTGGTAGCTAGGTGGCACAGTAGATAAAATGCCGGGCCTGAGGTCAAGGAGATTCATCTTCTTGAGTTCAAATCCAGTCTCAGGTACTTACTAGCTGTGTGACCCTGGGCAAGTCACTTAACTCTGTTTGCCTCAGTTTCCTCCTTTGTAAAATCAGCTGGAGAAGAAAACGGCAAACTGCTCCAGTATCGTTGCCAAGAAAACCCCAAATGGGGTCATGAAGAGTCTGACATGACAACAACAATGGCTGTAATGATTCAAAGCTTGATTTGGGTATGGAAGACTTTGTCTTTTGCCTATATATACATAATAAAGTAATTGCAGAGTACTAGCAATTCGTCATTTTTCCCTCTTAGTGGGGTTGTAACGGTTTCTGGGGGTGATGAAGGAAATATTTGTCTTTTTTGTTGTTTCTTTTACTGCTTATCTATAGACTACAGGTATAAACTAGACAGTCCTGTATATGGATAGATTTGGCTGGAATGGTTAAGTAGACTTGTGGTTACCGTAGTATGCCTATTTAGCCATTCCTCAACTAAAGGTCCCTTCCTCTCTAATTGATTATAAAAATTTAGGATTCATACTTCATATCCAATTTGAGGTCTTAGTGAGAGACACGTGGAGTCTGAATACACACATAGGAGCATATACAGAAAGACAGAGATACAGAATCGGAGAGACAGAGTCTCAAAATAGAAACAATAAACTTGTTTAAACATTCTTAGTTGGAAAGATTGGCTTCTTTTCAATAAACACCAGTTCCAAAATGACTTTTTTTACTGCAACCATAACTTGAGTTATTGCTCAAATCCTATTTCAAATTAAATCATTATGTGAATAAATAATGAGAAATAAAATACAGACCTTGGGTATACTGGAGAGTTTGGGTCATAGATATATAAAGCATTTGGCCACCAGAACACTGATCCAGTATGATGGAGAAGAGCAGTCCACTGAAATCTGCCTTTGTGGCCTACATGACCTGAGGCAATGAACTCACTGAGCCAAGTGTAGGTCTGTGTCATCACCTCAGAGACAGCTCTGACTGTCTTAGTGAGGGCCGTCTCATTTCAAAGTAGAGCTTTCAACACCACACTGTGATATTTGCTGTGTATATCTGTATATGTCTTGCCCCCCCCCCCACACACACACAACACAGTGATTCTGACATTTGTTTATGAGGAGATGGGAATGATGGGGTCTGGTCCTGTGATAGCATCCACAGAAGGAGGGAACTCACTGTACAGAAAATTCTTCCACTGATGTAACTTCACAGCTGCTCTGAGCTTGATAATCTTTGAGTCACCTGGGTCACAAAGCCAGAATGTGTTAGACATGACTTGAACCCAGGTCTTAACCTAATTTAATCAACATGGGGGGAGCTCCCATCAACTGACAACTAATAGTCAAAGAGTTATTTAGGCTCAGAAGACTGTAGGATAGACTCACTGAATTGGAGTTTCTCCTGGGGCTGTTAACTGATTTGGCCAGTACCCCACAGGTGGTATATGCCAGAGGTAGGACTACTTTACCCTGAGGCTAGGCTTCCCTCCACTACCCTCCATTGCTTCTTTTCTGCCAAATTACCCAGCAGGAAACACACTTTCTGAAATATAATTTTCATTAAAAAAAAAAAACCCTTGGGACTATTTTAAAATTTTCCAAAGTTCTATTTTACTTACATTAAAATTCCATTGTGGAATCAGTACCTTTTGAGATGAAGATGTCCCCCTCCTTCAACCCCTCAGCCCTGTTTATTAGCTGATATTAGGACCAGGGGGCCAGCAAAGAAAGTGCTGTACCTGCTCAGACTTGAAGTGACTAGAAGCCTTGGCCAGAGAAGCAAAGTTGGTGTGTTTATTATGTGAACAAAGAAACCAAATAGAGCTTATTTTACCACTACCTCCACCCCCTTTTCTTTGCAGTCAATTAGCACTTCTAAGTAATTGTCTCCACCCTATCCAAAGTTCAGGTCAAGTCTCAAACTTTCGACATTTCTGCCAAACCTCTTTAAGTCTTGGGAAGGATGCACTGGTGTCATAGAAATTAGCTTATCATATTGGCTAGTTGGGCTGTTAAGTGGGGGAACTTGTGTTTCCCTTGGGTGTCCCTTCCCACATTTTCTTCCCTGTTTTGGATCCCTCATTTGACAATAGTTCCATCCCCAAAGGGAGAGCTTCCTAACAAAGTGGAAGGTACCTCATTGTCTGAATGAAATACAGCTGGCAAAGATAATCGGGCATGTGGGTTTTCCTGAATTACTGTAAGCCCTAAGCTCTCCAGCTGCAGTCACTACAGACCTGCTCTGTCTTGCCTTCTGCCAAAATTATTTCCCACAGACAGGACAACTGAAAAAGTTCAACTTCAGGTTACAGACTTTCAGTGATCCAGAAACTGACAGTCACCAAATTAAAGGGATAAATATGGGCCAACTTTGATTCCCGCTCCCCCCCCCATACTTTGGAATATTCTGGTTGACAAAAAGATCCTTTCTCTAAAATTTTTTTCCTGTTTCTGAAAAAAAAAGTGTTTAGTAATATTTTGTGTTGGGAAGGTTGAATGTTGTTTTCTGAAAACCCATCTACTCCTAATTATCTTCTCCTTCTCAATGAACTTCTCAAAGGCCATCAAATACCATTTTTAGTCTCTGTCTGCTTTCATTGTGACATTTAATTAAAAGATTCATTTCCATTGCCATCTTTCTACAACTTCTCTTTTTTTTCAATGTACAGTCAGTTCTCAATAATCCATGTAGACAAAATAGGCCAATAGCAGAGAACCAGGAGCTTATTTCTGTTGGTATTTGGAATATATCATACAGTAGTTACAGATGAGGTGTCTGTTTTCTGAATTCTTTCACAGATGTAAAGTTATACTTTGCAAAGGATTGTATTTGCACATTTGAATGGATCCATAATCTTATCAATATGGTAATTCCCTCTATCAATGAAGGTGCCCACCTACCTATGCCCTTCTATCCTGTATGAGTTCTATGTAGAGTTGGTGGGAGAATATAGACCCTGCCTCTAATTCTCTTGACAGTATGGGTACCAACAATCTGTCTATCCCTTGCTCTGACTACGTTCTTTTTCTTGTTATAGAACAATAGTATCATAGATTTAGAACCAGGCAGGACCTTAAATGTTATTTGGTCCAAAAACAAAGAAGCCACATGCTTTGCCCAAGGTCACAAAGGTAATAAATGTCAGAGATTTGAATTCTAGTCCTTAGATTCCTAATTAATGCACTTTAAGTCATATTACATATATATATATATATATACATATATATGTATATATATATCAATATGATATTTAACTACTTCTAAAGGCACATCTTATTAATGTGATTATTCCCTCCATCAATGCATAGCAATCCATCTATGTTCATCCTATGAGATATCTCTGATAAAAAGGACCAGTTTGATTTCTCTTCAGCTCTTACAGGCACAGATTTAGGTAGATGTTAGCATTTATTTATTGTCTTGGAAAGTTAATGGGACAGCAAGGAAAAGAAAGCTGAAGAAGTTCAAGGCAATTGAGAATGGAATGAGCAAAGGATTTTGGGACATCTAGAATCTGATGACCAGAAGATAACATGGATTATGAAGATGGAACAATTAATTGAAAAGTTTAAAAAAATCAGCCATTTATCGAGGTTGATTTTTTTCCCTGTTGTATACTATGTAGTGTATTATTCAGTTTAACAAACAATTATTTAAAAAAATCTACTATGTAAAAGGTACTGTACTAAAATTCTGGAGCTACAAATAAACAAATAACAAGTTGTCCCAGACTTTAAGGCATTCACATTTTATTGTGGGTATAACACACAAGTGAGTGCAAGATAATTTGAGGAGGGAGAGGATCTCGCTGGTTCAGAAGATCCTACTGTTAAATTTTCAGTGTAAGCATTTACACCTCAGAAATTAGCAAACACCATAAATCAGAATTTGATTTATTGTTTTGTTGATGGTCTAGACTCCAAGTGATGGAGAAAATGTTAATAATTCAAATTAAACTTAAAAGTATGTCATTAATGTATTTTTTTTAAAGAAAAAACTGATTGTTAAACATTTCACAGAATACCACTAAGAACACATGCTTTGACCATTTTCCCCCAATTGACATTTGGCATCAAGTTAACCTGGACTATATATTTTCTTTCTCTCATCCTCTCAAATCCACTGGTTGATAAGGGAAAAAAAATCTTTAAAAAAACCTAAATTTTCTTTTAATTGTTAAAATCCCAGTTTTTCTGAGGTAGGATACC
Organism: Trichosurus vulpecula; assembly: GCF_011100635.1. Taxonomy (NCBI): domain Eukaryota; kingdom Metazoa; phylum Chordata; class Mammalia; order Diprotodontia; family Phalangeridae; genus Trichosurus; species Trichosurus vulpecula. The sequence goes on along the minus strand of NC_050576.1, from coordinate 204,815,714 downwards.
CTAATAGACCTAAATTCCTGCCTAATGAGTCTAACACCAGGAAAGGAATAAAAAGAATCCACCAGCAATGCAGGTACCAAAGTGGCTTATGCAATACAATTTTCATCTTCTCGATAATCATAGTAGATTTTTGTTTGCTTTATTGTGAGATTGTCTTTAGAGAGGGCTATCCTTTTCTCATTATCAATGTCTTAATAGAAATGCTTGTTTTAGGGCCTAGAGCAAAATGTCACATCTGATATGCCAGGATATTTGTAGTATGTGTCCCACACAGGATGGAAAATGAAAACATGACTAACAGGTAACAGAGTGAGGGTAACCACAGGCAAGATGTATAAGATAGAGAACAGAATTGCTATACTGTTGTGAAATCTGAGATTCTACAAGAGACACATAGAGATGGAGAGAATCAGTGAGACAGAGAGAAGCAGAGACAAAGATGAAGACACAGAGATCCAGAGACGAAGGTAAAGAGACATTTTTTTAAAGTCCTTGAATGAAGGAAAATAATGAAGAATGACTGGGAAGGGAAAGACAAGTATGTTAAAAACAAAAAAAAAAAAGAAAAAGGAAGAAGACAGAAGCTATGACTCAGCTCTTGATATTTTCCCTGTATTCCATGGAAATCCCAATCTCATTCATACCTGCTATGCTATGGTTTCCTAAACTCCTTTCCTGCTACCTGATTTCCTTTAGATCCAGTACGACTTCTTTTGGATACAAGTTTATCTATAGAAGCTAAAATTCTATTTAGTCTTGTGTATAATTCTATCCAAAGAATTGTCCCTAGGCTCTGTCTCAATGCCAAAGGAATGAATCAATCAACAAGGACTTTTACACACTACGTGAGACAGCTTGATTTAGCGGATCAAGGCACAGACTTGGAGTCAGAAAGATCTGGATTCAAGTCTTGCCTTAACACATATAAGCTGCTTGCATCAGTTAATCTCTAAGTGCCTCCAAGCAATTCTTTTCACTCTTCAATATTGTAAATTTCAGATAACTTGCCAATCTGCATCTATTGAGGGAGTTTCCACATGGATGAAATCACATCTTCATTCTCCCTGGGGGAAAATAATGTGCTTGGCATTTTGCACATGGATGATCACACCCAGGATCTCATCATTACTCATGACTGTTCCACTTCCTTGATCAAAAATTCTGACGTTGCTCTATCGGACCATAACCTATCATTCCATCTCTCCCTTTGCCTCATCCCTTCTTAATATATCATTTGTCCTCATCTTAACCTTCAGTACTTCCAACTCCCAGCATGTTCTCAGGCCATTACCCTGGCACTGACTTCACTTTTCTCCCTTCCTTATCTTGCCTGTAGAGCTAACCAATTTAACTCTACACAGACCTGTTTTCTATAATTCTTCTACCATTTGTTCACCCAGATGTCCCCTACAAACTGCTTCTTCAGTTCCAACTCACATTTTGATGAATGAAGTTAAACAATGATGCTGGATGGATATCTTACAAGTTTATTTTATCTAAACCTCATTTGGGCCCTCACTGAAGAAAGGAAATCCCCCTTTTCCCCTGCCTAATTAGTTCTCCATCGCAGTCGGCAAAAACCTCTCCTCCAACTTCTCAAACCTCTTCTTTCCTCTGTCATGTCAAGTGAAGATGTCACCTGTTACTTTAATGAGAAATTTGAAGTCATTCCCTATGAGGTCCCCTTCTCACTTCTCTTCAATCCATTCCTCACTCTATCTTCCTTTAGTGAAGTCTCTGATAATAAAGTGGTCTTTAATCTTGCTGGTTTCAACCCATCTGTATATGCTATTGATCCCATCCTATCCAAACTCCCTAGAAGGTTACTTCCTTGATCATCAATCAACTCTTTCTTCAATCTCCAATCTCTCCCTATCTACTGGTTCCTTCTCTACTGCTTTCAAATATGCCCGGTTCTTTCTCATCCTTTCAATAAATAAATAAATAGATAGATAGATAGATAGATAGATAGATAGATGGATGAATCAATGAATAAATACTACTAGACCCTATAATGTCCTTAAGCTATAATTCTACATCTTTTCTTTTCTCAAACTCCTAGGAAAACAAGCAAATAGTTTAAAAAAAAACACTCATTCCCTCCATTTCTTTCCTCTAACTTCTCACTTTCCCCTCAACCATTTTCAGTCTGGCTTTCATTCTTATCATTCAACTGAACTTAAGTCTTTCCAGAGTTACTAACAGTTTCTTAACTTCCAAGTTTGATGATCTTTTCTCAGGCTTCGTTCTTTCTTGACCTCTTGCTTTCACTTGGCAACAGATAATGACCCTTTTTGTGGATATTCCTTCCCACACTCTAAGATCTAATCACACTGGCTTTTTTCTCTGTTCTTTACACATGGCGCCCCAACTTCTATCTCTATGCTCTTGAACTGGGTATAATTCCATCACATTCCACCCTGGAATGCATGCCTATCTCACTTCTACCTCACAAAATCCCTCTTCCTCTTCTATGTCAAGTACTATCTTTATCATGAAACCTTTTCTGATCTTCTCCACTGCTATGTTCTCTCTCTCTCCCTCCCTATACTGCATTTATTCTGTATATATATATATATATATATATATATATATATATATATATATATATATACATATATGTGTGTGTGTGTGTGTGTGTGTATGCATATATACCTACATACATATATAATTTTTAGCATGAGCGTAAAAAACTGAACTTAAGAAAGTGTTGGAGAAAATGTTTAGATAGATTAAAATTAATTGTATTCCATGGGCCCATTTTGTTCAGCCTCAGAGAACTAGTTGTTAAATATTTACCAGCACTTGACTGCATATTATTTTTATATTGTTTATTCCCTTTTAAAAATGTAAATTCCTTGAAAATAAGCATTTTCCTTCCTTCTTCCTTCCTTCCTTCCTTCCTTCCTTCCTTCCTTCCTTCCTTCCTTCCTTCCTTCTTTCCTTCTTTCCTTCCTTCTTTCCTTCCATCCTTCCTTCCCTCCTTTCTTCCTTCCTTCCTTCCTTCCTTCCTTCCTTCCTTCCTTCCTTCCTTCCTTCCTTCTTTCCTTCTTTTCTTCCTTCTTTCCTTCCATCCTTCCTTCCTTCCTTCCCTCCTTCCTTCCTTCCTTACCTCCTTCCTTTCTTCTTCTTTCTTTCCTTCCTTCCTTTCATCAACCTTCACAGTGAAGTCAATCTTGTTGCTATCCCTATTTCAATGATGGGGAAGCAAAAGCCAAGAAAGGATAAATGGCTGACAAGCATCACACAGTAACTGTCCAAAGCAGAATTTGAACTTAGGTATTCTTAACTCCAAATTTAGCACTCTACACACTGATGGTCTCCTTTGGAGATTAGAGTTGATGATCAGGAAGCCAATGCATTGTAATTGCCAAGCTTATTTTCATTATCGGAACAGGTCTATGGACAAATAATGATGGACAAAGTGTAACTGTATTAGGCAGTTCCCTCTGACTAGACTGTACATATGTAACTGAACTTCATTGGTGTGTGTGCTTCCTGGTTCCAATTAGGTCACACTTGTTTATTTTGAGACCTTTAACTTACAGACCTTCTTGAAAGAGGCTCTACCCTTGTGGTTTATCCTGATCCTTCTCTAGGTGTGGGAACCTTTGTTTAATTAGATTGCTGCTAAGTGTAATAATCATAATATTAGTCCTCTAAGCAGTGTATAAACCATTGGCTTTCACATGGAAACGATGTTAATTATACAGCCTGGATGTTTCTAATGGTTGTGCCTGCAACCCTACCACAACCTCCCTTTAACTCAGTTTCACAAACAGTAACAAAGAGCAGCTACATTGATTTTCACTGTTACAGTAAAGAAAAAAAAATAGAATGATCCTCAATAGAAAGGGGATGGGGAAACACACACACATACACACACACACACACACACACACACAGACACACAGAGAGAGAGAAAGAGACAGAGAAGGGAAGGGGAAAGGGGGAAAGGGAAGGGAGGAAGGAAGGGAGAGAGGGAGAGGATATTTTTGGTTTAAACATCTGCTAATTATATTAATTCCCAGGTTGCTTGCACTAAGAGTTCATATCACAGCATGATCATATCGTCTGTTAATTGGTTCATCAATTTTAGCTCTTTCCTGAGTTTCCCATTAATGGCTTTTCATTATCCCTGGAATGGAGAAGCAGGATGGGCAAAGTCAGATTTTTGTCTTTGTGAGAAAAAGAGACCAGCTTAATGGAGACCTTACTCCATTTGGAATAAGGAAGACCTACGTTCAAATCTGGCATTTGACATTTATACATCAGACATTTATTTAGCTGTGTGAGCCTGGGTAAGCCAATTAACCATTCTTATCCTTCATTATCTCAACCATAAAACATGGTTAACATGACTTCTACCCAAAGGTGTGCTGGAGTGGATTGAACTCATCTGTAAATTTTCAGTGTACCCATTCACACCTCAGAAGCACTACAAATCAGGGCTTAATTTATTATTTTATTTATTGTCTAGATTTAAGAAAATGATAGAGAAAATGTTAATAATGCTTATTTAAGTTAAAAGAATTTTTTTCCAAAGAGCCAGTTGTTAAATATTTACAAGTATACCACTGCTGTTCTTTCCTCTTGATATTATAGGATTCAAATGAGACTATAATGACTATATCAGAACTTTAATGTGTAGTTGTGTCCTTAAAAGATACTATCAAAACATATTGTCCTTCAAAGAAATCATTATAACAATGAGAATTAATCCTACGATTTTATTGGTAGAGGACTCCTAGTTAGCAAACACCCTCTACCGATGCAGATTAGCATCTCCACTCCAATTTGGCAGTCTCAGAGAATTGCTTGAACCACTATTTTGTTGTTTAGTTATTTCACTTGTCTGACTTTTCATGACCCCATTCGGGGTTTTCCTGTCAGAGATACTAGAGTGGTTTGCCATTTCCTCCTCCAGCTCATTTTATGGATGAGAAATCTGAGGCAAACAGGGTTAAGTGACTTGCCTAGAGTCACATAGCTCCTAAGCGACAGGCCAGATTTGAATTCAGGTGTTCCTGACTCCAGGCCAGGTACTCTATCTGCTGCACCACCTACTAGGGTATCAAACTCAATAGAAACAAGGCCACTGGATCATATGTTAGGATTCCTGCTACTGCATGTTGAGGGAGAAAACTACATATTTATCTACACCTCATTTTTGACCCCAAATTGCATTATCCAAAACCAATCATTTATTCTCTAGACTTGGCTGTGTTTGATCTTTTTCTATTTGCCAAACTCAAGTATCCCAGAGCACTTTGGATCACTCCTTTCCACTGATTACATTTTATCATGACCTATTTATTTATGTCTATATCTTATGTCCACCATTAGATTAGAAAATCCTTGAGAGCAGGGACAAGATGACATTTAATTTTTGCATTTCCATCAGTTCTGAACACAATGCCTTCCATATAGAGCATTCACTCAATAGTATTTATTAAATGCTTTATATAAGCTGCTCTGAGCCAGGCACTCTGAACACAAATACGAAACCAAAAGCAGTCCTTAGGATCAAGGAGCTTAAATTACCTGGGGGTAGGTGGTTGTGGTGGTATACAATGCAAATACTAACAAATAATTACAAAGTAATATTAATAGGGATGCCTAGTAGCTAGAAGGATCCTTGTATAGGATATGGTGGTATTTGAGTAAGCTGGGGATTCTAAGAGTTACCATAGGAGGTGGAGCATTCTGGACAAGGGGGACCACTGTTCAAAGAAACAGAGATGAAGTAGAAAATAGGCCAAATTTTGGGTTAGCTAGAATGTAGAATATGCGAAGGAGTGCAATATGATGAAATTATTAATTTTCAAGGATCAAGATTTGCAACACCTAAAGCCAGTCAAAACTCCATACAGGCCCCAGTAAAGATAATTCCCAATGTACTTCCAAAGATATTCGGAGGAATAACTATCTCGGTGGAATAAATTTATAGCCTTTCATGTTGACTACTTTGAAGGATCATGGAATTACTGTATCAAAGCTAGAAGCAATCTCAGAGACCATCTCCAACTCCCTCATTTCAGACTTCATTCAACTGGTTGTATAAGATCTGGGACAAAAAAGAAAAGTGTCAGGGATGTTATCCAAGAGTCTTAACTTATATTCATTTTATACCATATGTATATTCAAGGGAAAATTGAGAGAACAGCCAACAGTACACCTTCATCAACATGCCTCTTAGACAAGGTCAGAGCTGTGCATTGCTCCCTGGGCCTAAACTCAACATTAATCCAATTCAAAGTTCCCAGAATGAGTAGGAGGGAATCTGGAACTAACCTTATCCCAGTACAAACCACATATCTTCTTTGGATATCCTTCAAGGTCTCAAAGATCAGCCTCTGTTTAAGAAAATCTTTCCAAAAAGTGGTGGTATCTGGGAGGAAAGGAAAATGTAATGCTTTTATTCACCACTGAAAAGGGTAAATGGTTTTGATCGACCTCATTAACCACCTGTGAGTGAACTTGTTTTCCAAGTGAAAAGATAAATAAACAAAGCCAAACTACCCCACTCCTGTAAAATAAACTAATTTCTTATTCCTTTGGCTCCCTGGACCACAACCTGGTTTGATCACCCTGTTAAAGGAAAACACTATCTCCATTTTGAATTACTCTGGAGGAGACAAATTGGGTTCTATTCCAGCTTTTCCTGTTTAGACTTGTTGCTCCTAGTACACTGACACAGAAGTGAATGTCCCAAATATTTCTGAGGAACAACAAATTTAGCCAACCTCAAAATATGATGTCACAGCTCCCAGTTTGTAGATAACTTCAGGGACATATTGTTTCATTACATGGTGATCTAAATGAAAGACTCATGTAAACACGGTGGGAATACAGTTTTGGCTTAAGTGCTGGCAAGGAGATTCAAAGAACTTTTCCATCATTCCCATACAATATCAGGTTTATCTAGTTTTCCCAAACCAGTCCTTTAGAGGAACCTAATCTATGCATAAGCTCTCACATAACCAGTGGTTCTAGCATCCTGTTTATAGATCATGAGAAAGATTGCTTCCACTCGGGGCACCCAAAACACCACAGCAACTCTAACTGAGAGAGATAGGATTCAAATGATTAAATGATTAACACACAGCTAACCTCAATGAAAACACACACACACATACTTTGTTGTTGTTCAGTCATTTCAGTCCTGTCTGACTCTTTGCGATCTCATTTGGGGGCTTCTTAGCAAAGTGATTTGCCGTTTTCTTCTCCAGCTCATTTTACAGATGAGGAAACTGAGACAGATAGGGTTTAGTGACTTGCCCAGCTTGTAAGTGCCTGAGGCCAGATTTGAACTCAGGAAGACTGGAAGATGAGTCTTCCTGACTTCAAGCCCGGCACTCTGTCCGCTGTGCCACCTAGCTGCATGCACATCCATGCTTTAAAGGACTACAATTCATTGTAAATTGGCTCTCAGGAACAGTTCAGCTAAACAATTCTGTTTACACTTGGAGAGGCCCATCTCACTTGTTCTGTTTTGCAGTCCAAAATTTCTAAAAGATGATTTAGTGGCACCATTTCAAATCTTAAAACAGTGAATCATGCTAGAAATCAGACAGATAAGGATTGGCCAAATCAGTCAATAGTCTGTGAATATATTATTCACCACATGACACCCCTTTCGGGGAATTTGAAATAAACAACACAGGCAAAACACCAAAAGAGTTTAGCAGGGAGCAGGGTATACCATATTCTCTGTTTGCTGTTCCTATTTGAAAGAGGAGGCAGAGAGCTGTATGTGCTTGATTTTTTATTAACCTCAAATCTGGGTGCATTGGTGTGTATTTAAAGAGGAGGAAAATTGGGACTGATTATTTAGGATGAAAAACAAAGAGACTTTTATCAAGCTACCAAGACCTTCCTGTTAAAACATGCTTTCTTAAAAAAAAAAAATCTCTGAAGCTGATTTGCAATTGTTAACACTAATCTGTGGCCTGGGGTTAGGGTGGAAGGTTCAGGAAAAAAAGGATGTCGGGGAAGCCCCAAATTCTATAGAGAGTGAAGGAAATTAAACAGACATGTCCACCCCCAGATTTAACGTTCCTGCTCATGTGGTTTTGGGATCCATGTGGGATTTGAATCGCATTTGGAAAAGCGTAGTTAGCGTACCAACAGCATTTAGAAGAGGCATAAACATCTCTGCAAGAATTCTCCAGGTAGCCTTTGAGATATAGTCAACAAATCATTTCAACAATCATTAAGCACATTAATATGGATTGTGCTCAGTCCTGGGAATACAAAGAAAGGCAAAAAAATTTAAAAATTAAAAAAAAATCTTGAATTTCAAAAGCCTACTAACAAACATATATACGGACTGACATACAAACATAGACGCAACTATGTATACACAACACATACAGAGGTGAAATTGGAGATAATCTGAGAGGAACAGCACTACAATAAAAGGGGGTAGGGAAAGGCTTCTTTCTGAAGGTGAATATTTAGCAAGGGCCTGAAAGATGCAGCCAGTTCAAGCTGTCAAAAACTGACTTTAAATAATGGAAAATGTTTTTTTCAATCTAAAAATAGAGACAAAGGGATGGAGAGAGACGGAGACAGAAAGATAGACAGAGAGAGAAAGACAGAGACCGAGAGAGAGGAAAGGAGGAAGAGAGGGAGGAAGCCAGGCAGGAAGGAAGGAAGGAAAGGAAGGAAAGGAAAGGGAAGGAAGGAAGAAGAAAAAAGAGAAAGAAAGAAAAGAAAAAGAAAGGAAGGAAGGAAGGAAGGAAAGGAAGGAAAGGAAAGGGAAGGAAGGAAGAAGAAAAAAGAGAAAGAAAGAAAAGAAGAAAAAGAAAGGAAGGAAGGATGAAAGAAAGAGAAAGAAAGAAAGGAAGGAAGGAAGGAAGGAAGGAAGGAAGGAAGGAAGAAAGAAAAGAAGAGAAAAGAAAAGGAAAGAAAATAAAAGAAAAGAAAGGAAAAGAAAAGAAAAAAGAAAGTCCAGGGATATAAACAGAAGACTCTAACAAAAAATGTTAGATAATGAACACCTGCCTTACAAGTAACTTTTAAACCAAGGAAGTGGGGAGTGGAGGGTGAGGGGTTGGGAAATGAGGAGCATGAGTAAATGCACTTGGAAATTATATTCCAGTTCTTTGGAGAGGCAGTCTGTTAGAGTGAGAGGCAGTGTGGAAAAGGAGATAGTCAGTAAGCAAGGTTTAAAAACATATCAGATGCTTTGTATATGTTAGATGTTAGGCAAATTACTTAACCTTTCTGAGCTTCAGTTTATTCAATAAAATCAGAAGAACAGCATCGTATAAAAATTATGATCTCAAATGAGATATCTATAAAATACCTGGAAAAACTTAGAGACCTGTCAGTTATTTTGCCTGGAGTTCTGAATAACATCAGAGAAGACCAATGTCTGTGCTCTCTGGATTCTCCCTGGGGAAAGGCTTAAATGATCAAATAAGTGATATTTCTTACATCCTCATTGCCTGGTTAGCTCAGTCATTTGGAGCATGGTGGCAACTATTCGTTTTCATAGACTATGCCCGTAAAGTGGAAACTCTGTCCAATCCTCTCAAGCTACAAAGATTTTGCTACTGGTGAAGGGGTTTGCATCTGTCTCTGAAGTTCCGGCCTAGCTAAATTCAGAGGTTCATCATTGACAAGGTGACAAATTTTCTGTCTATTGTGATTCTCAGAAACCTTCTACTCAATACTAGAGGTGTCATTCTCTTTCTCTGTAGCCTACAAAGATGAAACCAAAGGCAGCTAAAGAATCTACAGACAACTAGGCTTTCTATAAAAGAAAGCCATTCCTGGGTCAAAGACTTTACCACTAGCCCTGCAAGAGAATACATAAATACTTATATCATAAAGAGGATCATAGTCTCATAGGACTTAAGATTAACCAACACTCCATTTTACATAAGAGCAACTTGAAGTCTAGAAGGGTAAAGAGCTTATATAGATCATAACTTCATGAAAGAAGGTAGATGGCCAAGGGCCATTCATCCCACAGATGGAGCTATATGCTGCTCATCATTAGTGGGCAGCATTACCTACATACAGAAAGAGCACTACAACTCTTGGTCTGAATGTCTATAAAAAGTTAAATTTGATCAATCCTCCCACCAGTTGGAAAGTGTCATGATGTCCCCCTCCTCACCATTTTGATGGTTTTTATTTATAATTTTACATAAAAATCATCATCAAATTTTAGGCTTAAGTATTTCTCCTTTTGCATATGCGGAAAGTCCCAGAGAGGGAGAGATAATTGGTCATAGGCAACTGGGTGGCACAAGATAAAGATTTGGACTTATAGTCAGCAAAGCCTGAGTTCAAATCTCATCTGGGATACTACCTATGTATCCTAAGATAAGCCACTTAACCTTGGACCACTTTAATTTTCTTATATGTAAAATGTGGATGATGATACAGCTGACCTTCCAGGGTTGTAGAGAAGAAAAAATGAAATTATATTTGTAAAGTGCTTTGCAAACCTTGGTACACTATATAAATGTCCTTGTGATTCGATGATGATGAAAATGGTGCCTGGCACATGGTAGGCACTTAATAAATGTTTATAGATTGATTGATAGAGGACATAGTTAATACCAGAGTCAGGACTAGACAGGGGCTCCTGACTCTCAACTCAGTGCTATTTTTACTAAATCTCTCTATTAAAGATATTTAGGATATTTTCTAAGTCATTTAGGATAGACCCAGGGGTATGCTGGTAAATATTTAACAACTGGCTCTCAAAAAATGTATGTACAACACACTTTTAAGTTTAATCTACATTAACAATATTCTCTCCACGTCTCTCTTAAGTCTAGACAATCAATAAATCAAGACACATAAAAATCAATACCTGATTTCATGCTTGCTGAATTCCTAAATGTAAATGCTTACACTGAAAATTAACAACTGTCTCTTATAAATCAGGACAAGTATCTCCAGCACACTGCTGAGCCTATGGTACATTGGAAAGAGTACTGGATTTAGATTTAGAGTCAAAGAATGGGAACGTGAATGCTGTCTCTGATTTGTTGCTTTTCACTTTACGATCTCATTTGGGATTTTTTTTGGCAAAGATGATGGAGATGTTTGCCATTTTCTTCTCCTGCTCATTTTACAGATTAGGAAATTGAGGCAAACAAGGTTAAATTACTTGCCCAGGGTCACACATCTAGTGTCTGAAGCCACATTTGAGCTCAGATCTTCCTGACTCAAGGCCCAGTGTTCTATACACTGCACCACCTAGCTGCCCCTTTCTCTGGTTGCTTACAGCCTTTGTGGCACAGACTAAGTCCCTTAAACTTTCTAAGCCTTGATTTCCTCGTTTGTAAAATGAGAGTGTGGTCACATGATCTCTGTGGTCCCTTTCAGCTCTAAATCTATGACTCTGTGGGTCTAGGGGGGTTGAAAATGATGAAAAAATAACTTTTTCAGTATCTTAGACAGTTTCTGTTGAGGGAGAAAAAAACTACAACCCTTTATTTATTATGATATGAAAATAAAGGGTATTCTAAAAAAAAACTGTTGATGAAACTTTGTGCTGATTGCATCAGTCTTGGCTTGTGGCCACCCCAAACATCTCAGGTAGGTTCTGTTTATATCTTTATGTTTCCTAATAACTGACTTTCAGGAAAAGCTTCAACTACACTAGTTCTTAACATCTCATAAAGGGCACTGGGTACAACTTGGCACTATCGGAAAATGAAAACAAAGCAGGGAAAAGTATTGGTGAAATTTCAAGCTAAGTGTGGGACAGCAATCAGGAGAGCTCCTTGTTTCCAGCAATAATTAGGGTTAACATTTGTTATGTGTTAATTGCATAATATTGTCTTTTGGAAGTTAATCAGAAATTTCCACTACAGATAATCAATATGTAACATGTCTCTGATTCTCCAGGTAATGATAAAGCATGTCTCAGGACAATCTTAGAAATTTCTGTCTTGAATTTGACCTAAAGAGAAGAGCTTAGGGGCTATTCCTTAAATTCATGAAGAATGGTATGCATGGTGGGGAACCTTCAACCTTGAGGCTGCATATGGCCTCAAGGTTTCAGGTCACCCACCCCCGGAATGGGCACTGAAATCAGAGGAAACATGACCTTAAATCAGAACTTAGCCAGTTACTGCCTGTGTGAATGGCCTTAGGAAAATCAGTTAACCTCCCTAAGATTCATTTTTGTTAGTTGAGATAGTTGGACTAGATGATCTCTAACATCCCTTGTAGATCTAAACACTATGATTCTAATACTAATGTTGAGTATAACAAACTGGGCAGCTAGGTGGCACAGTGGATAGAGTGCCAGGCCTGGAGTCAGAAAGATCTGGGTTCAAATACAACTTCAGATACATACCAGCTACGTGACCTTGGGCAAGTCATTTAAATGTCTGTCTCGATTGACTCATCTATAAAATGAGCTAGAGAAGTAAATGGCAAACCAATCCAATATCTCTTCCAAGAAAACCCCAAATGGAGTCATGAAGAATCACACATGACTGAAACAACTGAACAACAATACAACAAGCTATCAGTTCAGAGAGCCTAACACTACTATGCCAGTTATACATATTCATTGAGTGCTCTGTAATCCCAATCCATAACATATGCTATAAATGTCAACTATTATTCAAAAAATGTGCAGTGAATGGAAATGACCCCTAGATTCCATAAGTAAAGCTGTGACATTGCACACAGTAGACACTCAACAAATATTTTTATTTGATTAACTTTTTATAAAATTCTTTCTGTAAAAAAAATTTTAAAACCCTCTAACTGAAAAGGGATAATAATAATTATTGTTATCATTATCATTATTATTAATTCTGGAAATGATAGAGAAATTGAAAGCAATGGGACGAACTAGATACAGTACTGCTCTAAAACGTCTATTGATTGAATGGGTCTCCAAAGGTTTTAGTCCAATTTATTCTCCTAATGGCATCATTTTGAAAAGTATTATTTGGGAAACAATTACATGATTCATCCTATAACTCTTTTTTTTCTTCCTCTTTTTTTTTAATTTGTCCCAAACTATAATTTAATCAGCCTGGAAAACTGGTATGGAAACATCTTCAACCAATAATCAACAATTAATGGCATAAGAGTTATCTGGGTGACTTGACTATGGTGTCAAAGATCACGTCCAAAAAGAATGAAAAAAGTTTGTTTATCTGTATGTTCCTTTGTAATTATCCTTACTTCATTTTGTGTGTGTGTGTGTGTGTGTGTGTGTGTGTGTGTGTGTGTTTGTTCATGTTTGCTTTGGCCTACCTAAATTATGAGATATATTTCTTGCTCTCCATGAAGTTTTAAGTTTTTAATCTCTTTTGGCAGCAATGTGAGTACCAGAATGGGCAACAATACAGTGAGACCTTTGCTTACTGTAATCTGGAACTGCTAAAACCCTTCTCTATTGTTGCTAGCATAAATAATATCTGGTGGTCGATGGAAAACTCCTTAGAAGGAAGGGCTGGGGAAACCAAGGGATGGAATTGTTGGTAGGCAACTTACTTTGCTATAATAGTGGAGAGGTAACATTATCTCTGTATCACTACAGAATCCACATAGAAGGAGAGATCAGTCCCTCAGTTTGGGGGCTGGTGACTGCGGGGACATTGTACACTTGGTAGCACAGGAAGAGTTTCAGCATCAGCTTGGGCCTGTGGACAAACCACATGCAAGTCCTAACGACTTTCAATCCTCAACATTCGAAACTTCAAGCATTGGTGTGATTTTATTAGTAACCTCATTTTCACTTTTGCATTGGAAAGTGGGCACATTTGCATCTATGTGCAGTAAACAAAGAAATTAGAGGTATAACTGGTATCCTACTAGGTACTTCACTGGTCCTGTTCACCCTACTGTTGTAGAGCTCCTCATGTATTTGTTGCATATTTACATGGTTTGCCTTTAAAACTCAGGTTTTGAGTTGTGACTATGCCCCTGCTGATCTGATTAAGCTAATGTGTCCTGCACAACCTCCAATGCCATCCACCAACTGTGAAGGACGGTGTCAGAAGTGATACTGAGACGTTACCAGTCTCCACATCTTCCAAGAGCAGCAGTTAAAGTCCCAACAACCTTTCTCTTGGTTGTGAGAGGGAGGCCAAGGCAACACTGATAATGCCTATACATCACCATCTGCCAGAGTGAAAGGTAAGATTCAGGGTAACATAATGTTTTAGTTTTAAGAATTTTACTCACTATACCATAATTATGGCACTGTGGATTTCGTGTATTATGAAAGGTGAATATTGTCCAAGATCAACGATTTTTATTTTTTTCATTGAGATGTTAACACAAAAGGTCACAGAATTCTGGGGAATTACTAGCAAGAAAAAAATGATTTGTGTGTTACCAATTTTATTCTGTGTACTGAATTTTATGGGTCATTTCATGGTTACTGTGTTAGGAAAAGGACATATTATCAGAATTAATATTTTGTTATAAGGAATTGCATGCAAAAAGTCTATTTTCAGCGATCTCTAGTGAAAGCAACCACTGGGTTTTGATGATCATGGGAACCTAACCCTCTGTTTCTCCCAGGTTCCATATATCAACATTCATATTTTTTACCTTTGCTCTATTTTCTAGGAACATTACTTCTGCAAAAGTTGAGGATGTTGATTGTACTTTGTTCACTCTGACCTGTGATGGGGATTAGTGACTTTGGGAGAAACATTATTTACTCTACAACTCTAATGTTCTCCATGCTTCTCCTAATCATTGCCACCACTTTACATTGGTAGAATTACTGTGAATTAATTACCCTTTACCTAATTCCTATCACATGAACTGAACTCTTTCAGAGAGACATTATATTGCTTGTGGTCTTTTTTTGTTTGTTTGTTTATTTTCTTTTCTTTTACCTGAACTGAGCTTCTTTTCTAGAGCTACTCATCACAGGCAACCTGTCCTGAGGCTTGGATTTTCCAGTAATGATCATGAGGCTATTTAAATGGTGAAAGGTCCTGTAGAAGACTTTTCAAACCTTGCCACCAAAAAGTGGGAGATAGCAGATGAGACAGATACTCCATGTCATCTAAATGCCATGAAAATGTCTTCGAAGTAACTGTCTTCCATAGGAGCACGGATCAAACTGCCATAGCTTCATATTTGCTTAAGTGTCCAAGACCTGTGTGTGAAGAGTCAATCATACCCCAGACTTTTCATACTCTTCTACTCAGGTATGTCACTTCTGCAAATCTGGAGGATAAGGAATTTGCATCCAACTGGATCAACACTGTGTCCTTGCTGAATATTCTTTCTATGTTATTGTTAAGAAAACATCTTTGCTAAAAGTTATATGGTCTATAAACATTTCATCTGGTCCTAATCCTAATTAATTAGGCTAAACTCTGAACAAAAGTCCTGATGAGAATGAACAGTTCAGTTCCAGTGTTCAGGAAATCTTTTGAAACAAGCAAACTATTTACTTTTCTCCAAAAGTGACTATTGGATTAACAAGCCCCACCAGAACCATAAAATTGTTGCTTCTTTTAGTAAAGTCCTTTCAGAAAAGGATAGAATTTTAAATACGCACACACACACAGATTGAAATATTCTTTAATTGTATAATTTTATTATACAAAAAAAATGAAGCTGACTCCCAGAAAAGTACAGTAACTGCTCAAGATCCCCCTGCTGGTCAGTGGCAGAGCCAGGACGCAAGCCAGGCATTGTGTTTCCAAGTCCATTTATCTTTCTATAATGACACAGGGCTCTCAGAGGAACAAGTCATTTCATCTTTGAGACACAGTTTCCTCATTTGCAAATTGGAGATAATACTAGGCATGGTATCTACTGAAGAGGATTCCTGTGAAGAAACCCGGAAGATTATATGAATTTGCATTGTTATGGTCAATCAGGCAATAAGCATCTGCTAAGTACTAAGTATGCACTAGGCACCATGGTAGGATTGGGGATACAAAGAAAGGCAAAAACAAAACTAAGCAAAACAAAAGTCTTCTTCTCAAGAAGCTTATAGTCTTTCTCCTTTTACATTTTTTTTTACATTATAAGTTCCTGCACTGTCTCTCTCCCTTCTTCCTTACCCCACACTAGAAAATGACACCATTTGACAGAGGTGTATAGATATAGAGATAGACGTATATGTGTTTGTGCACATACATATATGTATATTACATGTGTATGTACCTATAAATGTATGTATGTATATACATCATGAATGTTTGCTGTTTACATGTGTATGTATATACACACATCTATGAGTGTATCATATATGTGTATATATGGGTTCATGTAGACACATGCATATGTGTGTACATATGTATATGTGTATGTGCATGTATGTGTGTATGTATGATTTGTCCTTTGTTCTTAAAGATGACCATAACATTAAGGAGATGATGACATGACATGCAATTGACTTTGATTTGACAGAGAGAGGACTGTGCAAAGTTGCCAGCCTCACTTTCTCCTCCACAGCCATCTGGGTCCAGTGGCAGATATCCATCAGGAGGACTGGAGATGGCCCAGGATGCAGTGGGAGACCTTGGTCCTTTTAAGTTAAGGTCTTGTCAGGTTCTCACTTTGAGCAAGGCAACACCTATTCAATGAATAGGCCTCTTTAAGATGTGACCCAAAGGATGGCCCCTTTAATTAAAAAAAAAAAAGACATTCAACTGCGAGGGGAAGACCCTCAGGTTTGCTGACCAAAAGAGAAACAGTTACTATTTACATTCACTCTGAACTAGGAGGGCTCAAAAAGTAACTATCAAGTGGGTATACATGTATATGTATGTATGTATGCAGGTATCTCTTTATCTATGTATATTATACATATGTATAGATATGTATATGTGTATATATGTTTATGTGTATGTATATATATATGTATATCTAGGTATATGTGTATATGTGTGTGTATGTGTGCGGGTGTGTATTTATCAGTTCTTTCTCTGAAGGTGAATAATATCTTCCTCCATAGGTCCTTTGTAGCAGATTTTAGTTCCGCATATTTATAATACTCAAAATAACTTAGTCATTCACAGTTATTCTTTCAATAGCATTGCTGTTACTATATGCAACATTTTCTCGGTTCTGCTTCTTTTATTCTTCATTAGTTCACGCAAATCTTTCCATGTTTTTTCTAAAATCAGCCTGCTCATTATTTCTTATAGCACAGTAGTATTGTATCACGGAAGCTCCCATTCTAATGGGAAAAAGTCTAGGGGTGGAAAACCTGCGGCCTTGAGGCCACGCGTGGCATTCTAGTTCCTCAAATGTGGCCCTTTGACTGAATCCAAACTTCACAGAACAAATAGGGCTACATTTGAGGACCCAGAGGGCCACATGCGGCTTTTAGGCCACAGGTTTTCCACCCCTGGGAAAAAAACGTGCAAACTAAAAACATTCATATGTACATACAAGATATATACAATGTAAATGGAAGGAAATCTCAAAGGAAAGAGACAAGTACTGGTGATATGATATTGGAAAAGGCCTTCTACAGAAAGTAAGATTTGAACAGGTTTTAAAAGGAAGCCACCAGGGGAGCCAAGAAGCTGAGGTGGGGAAGGGAAGTATTCCAGGCATGAGGTGTCCATATGAATTGCTTCCTAGTTGAGATAAGATTACCCATTCTGGTAGGTTGTATATATTTGCCCAGTAACCTGAAGTAGGCTTCCAAAGGAACAACATTACCAGGCTAATTCTTCCATTTTGAAAATTTGGTCACTGTTTGAATCATCTCTTTGCTATACCTTCCATCAGCATGTACTCACCTGGCCCAGTGCTACTTCATCTGTGAGAAACAGCCCAAAGCTATAGTAATACCACAGAGTCTCTTTAATTGGTTCCTTGCTAAATGACATGATCTTTTTATTGGGATAGTTCCCAGGCGCATGATTGGTTACACAAGAATGACAATAAGCAGTGGATTATGGGCTTTATTTATGCCTTCCACAGTAACCTATAAAGACAAAGGTTAGAATTTGTCATCCTGGATTTCCAATAGCTTTCTTTGTTCTGTGAGGTTATCTCTTGCCCCCTTCTAGTGAATTTTAAAACCATTTTTAATGAATGTTTTCTTATTTTGCATTTCAATCTACATCTCCATACAAAAAAAGTAGGGGAGGAAATACAAACTTGTCTGGGGACTGAATCAATTCTCGCAAAATGTCATTGAGGGGAAGGAAAAACAAAAACAAAAACAAAAACAAATGGTAGAAGGATTATACAGTAAATGAGAGAGAGCTAACCTATATAGGAGGACTTGAGGTGGTGTAGTAAATAAAGCACTCTTCCTGGAGTCAGGATGCTCTGAGTTCAAATCTGACCTCAGACATTTCCTAGTTACAAGAAGGAAATGTTGAACCATTCTAGTATTTTTACCAAGAAGACTCAAATTGGGTGGTGAAGAATCAAACATGACTGAAATAACTGAAGCTATCTAGAATTCCAGGTAATCTGTTCACATGACATTCCCCTTGACTTTATTTGTCTGATAAAATTATTTACTTGAGTCTATCCAGATTCCAAAGCCAAGATGATTTTTCTTGTGAGGAGGCTTTTTAAATTTAAAATTTAGATATTCTCTCAGAATTGATATTGTTTCTATGTTTTCTTTTATGCACTCCCTATGTGTGAAATATTTAGAGACCCTAGGATCGTAGAACAAAAGATGGAAGAGACCTTAGAGGTCATCTATTCCAATCCACTTGCTCTCCAAGTAAGGAAACGAGGCCCAAAATTGGGATTGGAACTCAGGTACTCTGACTCAAAGTTTGTTTTGTTTTGTTCTTTTACTATACCAAGCTGCTGACAATGATGAGATTTCCCTTATCTGTAAGAGAAGTCATTTCATGTCTCTACTTAGAGCAGAGCTATACCTAGCAATTTGAGCTCCCAAGGAAAGCAGTACAAGATCTGTCCTTTCCCTAAGCAAGCACCTGCTTGTAATACACAATGTGAAAATAATTCAACAAGTTCAGACAAATTCAGTTGAGAGGAAGGAATCAGTTACTATAGTAAATTTTAGCTAATAAAAGTGAGCATATTAAACTTTTTACCCTTGGAAGGAAGAAAGGAAGAAGAAAGGAAGGAAGGGAGGAAGGAAGAAAGGAAGGAAGGAAAGAAGGAAGGAAAGAAGAAAGGAAAGGAAAGAAGGAAGGAAGGAAGGAAGAAAAAAAAACATGTACATATTAAATGCCTATAACATATCAAGCACAATGCTAAGTGCTTTACAAATATCATCTCATTTGATCCTCACAACAACCTTGTGAGTTAGATGTTATAATAATCTTCATTTTTCAGTTGAGCAAAGTGAGGTAGGTTAAGTGCCTTGTCCAGGGATCACACAACTAGTGATTGAGCTTGGATGTGAATTCAATTCTTCCTTATTCCTGGGCCAAGCAGGCAATCTTTTCTGTGGGGGTTGGAAAAAATAGTTAATTTTGAACCTCCTTTTCTTTTTCTCTGTTCCAGAAACATAAAAGCACAGAATATCAAAGGTGAAACACCTAGAAAGCATTCATCCTGAACTCCTCATTATGCAGGTGAGGAAACTGAGTCCCAGAGAGGTGAAGTGACCTTTCCAAATTAGTAGTGAGTCAAAGGCAGTGGTCAGCTCTGCCGTATCTCCCAAAATACCATGGCCCAAGTTTCACAAATGGTAAGCTTTCTCCTTTCAAGATAGAAAGGATACCCTGCTCCAAGGATCATAGTTGTAGATAAGATCATAGAAGTCAGAACAAGAAGAAACCTGAGGGGCAGCTAGGTGGCACAGTGAGTAGAGCACCAGCCCTGGAAGGACCTGAGTTCAAATCTGACCTCAAACACTTACTAGCTGCCTGACTTTGGCCAAGTCACTCAACCCTAATTGCCCTGCCTTCCCCCCTCAAAAATAAAAGGACCTGGAAAAGGTTTGGCCCCTCTTCTGATTTTGTAAATAAGGAAACTGGAGACAAGAGGGGATAATTGACATGCTTGAAGGCCTTCAGGAAATAAGCAGCAGAGCCGGGTTTTGAACCCAGGTCTCTTGATTCCATATTCATTGTGCATTTTTTGTTATATAAAACTATTTTCCAACTATCATTTCATTACTTTGCCATAATGCACAGTGTGGATTTTAAACACTGAGACATTTCAGGTATTCCCATACCAAACCATTTGTTGCTGCTTCTATTGTCAGAAGCACAGTCATTAAGAGATAAGAAAACAATGGCAACTATTCCATGTTTATTCAGAACAAGAAAAGACCTTTTGAGGACTCCTTTTGCAGAGTCATGACTAGATACTGAATTTTAAGGACATTTTTAAAGGCTTTTTAAGGACAATTTTAAGTCTTTTAGGGTAAGAACTTAGAAAGACCTTAGCTTAAAAAGATCAAGGTCTCCCACTGCATCCAGGACCATCTATATCTGGCCACAGGGCCCAGATGGAGCCTCCTCTCTGGAGAAGAAAGTGAGACTGATGACTTTGCACAGTCCTCCCTCACTTAAATCCAATTCATGTGCAAGACATGGCATCACCTTCCTGATGCCATGGTCCTCTTTGAGAACAAAGGACAAACAACAACAAGAACTGGCCTAGCCTTCATGGAGAGGAAAAAGCAGAGGGGAGGGAACCCTGGTAGATATACATCTTTTTATAGAGTGTATTCTGGTAAGTTAGTGCATGAAAAGGCCTGAGCCTAAAAGGGCCAGGGTCTCCCATTGCATCCTGGGTCATCTCCAGTCATCCCGATGGATATCTGGTCACTGGACCCAGATGCCTCTGGAGGAGAAAGTGAGACTGATGACCTTGCACAGCCCTGCCTCACTCAAATCAAACTCAAGTGCAACTCATTTCATCATTTCCCTGATGTCATGATGCTCTTCAAAAACGAAGGACAAACATACAAAATAATTCTGGTAATCTATGCATTTATTAAGTGCCTACTATGTTCTAGGAACTGTACTAAGCTCTGAGAATGCAAAGGACAGTGGAGCAGTCTCTGTCCTCAAGAACAGCACATTCTAGAAAGCCACCACACCCACTAGTGGCTGGTGAACTTTTCATGATTCTAGGGGTAGTAGGGGTTTCCAAGTATCATCAGTAATGAGCCACCAGCCAATGTCTTTTGTCATGATTTTTGTTAAGTGTAAAATTTAACTTTAAAAATGATCACTTTTGCCAAAGTCCGAAAACCTTCCCTTCTATCTACACTTTGCAATGAATAAATTTGAATTTGTGCCAAATGAATAACTCCCATTTGCCCAGTGTTGTAAGATTTTACAAAGTTCTTTCCTTCCAACAATCCAGTGACGTAATCGGTGCAAGTGTTACTATTATCCCCACTTTACAAATAAGGAAACTTAGAATTAGAGATGCTAAAGGACTTCCTAGGATCAGGACACAGATCTCATAGTGCCAGAATAAATACTCTGTCCACCATACCAAGCTGTCTTTATGATTAAACAAAAGGGATCAGGGGTTGGGGACCTGCAGCTTTCAGGCCACATGTGGCCCTCTAGGTCCTTGGGCTTTGACTGAATCCAAACTTCATGGAAAAAAATCTTTTTATTAAAGGGATTTATTCCATGAAGTTTAGATTCAGTCAAAGGGCCACACTTGAGGACCTCAAGGGCCACATGTGGCCTGGAGGCCTCAGGATCCCTACCTCAACTCATAGATGCATAGAAGAGATCTTAAGTGTTATGTAGTCACAGGACTCCCACTAAAGTATCCCAAATTTAGAGCTGGAAAAGAACTTAAAGGACATTGAGTCCAAGCCCCACAACTTTAAAAAAATATATATAGTTTAATGAAGCTCTCACTTTGCAGTTCCTCTTTTTTCATTTCCCCATCCCTTCAGAAGCCTCATGCCCCAATGCTGCCAGCTGCTATCCAAAGCACCTATTTCCGCATCTGGCCGAGTTGAGCCCCACTCCAATAGTTCCTCTGTTCCACCAAATTTCAATTAAAACTCTCATTCCTTCACTGATCTCAGCTAAATATAAGACAATAATCTCATTAAATAAATTCACTTCAGGGAATTATGTTTATAGTAGGCTGAATCTGACTCAGGCTGGACTCCTGTTTGTTTAGGTTTAATATTGGAATGAAACAAGACCCTCATAGGTCATTCGCCAGTCAGTAATGTGAAGTTTATATAGCCATAGCAAAGGAGGGATATTCAAAAAAGTCACTGCATCACTTATCTTGGGGAGCTGTAGCTCACCTCCCCCACCTTCTTACTTCTATACAGAAACATTCCAAGTCAAATTCTGATCAGTATGACCTCGGAAGAACTACCAAAAGCTGAGAGGTCTTGACTCCATGTATATGGACATTTTTATGCCCTAAGGTAACCGTGAAACCAAACTAATATAAACAAAGGCCTCCAAAGAAGCTGTGTTAGTGGAGACCCAGTTTGAATCTTAGCCCTCTGAGGGGTCTTTTGGATAGCTTTCTAGCTTTTAGGGGAAAAAATTCTGGTTAAACTACATGGCAGGGGCAGGGAGAGAGGTGACCCTGGAAGATTACTGATTCTTTCATGATTACCATTCAATGATCATAACTATCATTCAATCAATTAGCATTTATTAAGCATTTACTATAAGCAAAGCACTGTGCTAAGCCTTGTGGATACAAAGGCCAAAGTAAAACAGACCCTGACATCTAGAACATTCTAGAACACTGCTCCAGAATACCAGAGCCAGAGGGCAACTGTTTACTTCCCTTCTAACAGTCCTAGGGGTAACCCTAAGGGACTTATGATGACTTTCTAGCACTATCAATCATGAATCTCCATTCAATATTCCCCTATATCATTTGAACAGTTGGTATCTACAAAGAGTCGATTAACTGACATTAATCAGGTTTCTTGTTTGTTTTTTATTTTAACAAAGGGGTCTTTATTAAGTTAGTATAGTAAAAATTAGTATAAAAATATTTCCATAAAAGTTTAGGACATGCTCTTCCACAAGTGAATACCTTTTTGCCCTTCCAGTCCCCATTAGGTTCCTTATTATGTCCAGTTTGTCCTTAGCTCCCAATGCAACATTTCTATCAGTCACTTGTATTCTGGGAAAACTTTGGACCTTTTAAAGTTTGCAGTCTTCTTGTAGTCAAGGACTGAGAAAAAGTAGGAGGAGACAGAGACTCTTTCTCCCTTCCCACTCCCAAAGCAAGTCCATCTGAAGGACTTGACTAGAGCCCTTCCACAGCTAGGTTCACTTCTTTTTGGAGTACTAGATTCCAGACTGGCTTGCTATTTTTATCCCAGCCACGTAGGTCATGACTGAAACTCTTCAACCAGTTCCAACACACTTGCTTTGCAGATTCATTTCATTTCATCCAATGGCTTGAAGCATTTTCATTCTTCCAAAGTGATTAAAGATTTTTTATGTTTAGTTTATGCATTCAATTAATTGATACGGTAACTCAAACAAAGAGACATTCTCCCCTGAAAAACTTTTAATCTATCTATGGCTCATAGGAAAGCCTGGGGCTAATTATATCGATCTGTGAACTATCTTCATAGAAATGAGGATTCAACATGTGGGGGCTAATGATGTCATGAAGTGAGAAAATATAGTGAGAAAAGAGAAGAGATAGAAACCAGGACAGAACTTTGTGATATTTACTATTAAGTGACAGAAAATTTCTCATTTCAAGTTCTGAGATTTTTGTTTGGGTTTAGTTTGGGTTACCAGTTTGGGTTTAGTTTGAGATTAGTTTGGGTTACCAAACTAATTCATAATTGATGAAATTTCTAACTTTCTTGGAGGACATTTTGGAGAGAGGAGAAAGTAGGTAGGGAGAAATATGTTCTATTAAAAACCATACTATAGTTCTATATCCCTGTACACTTGAAGGGGGAGCAAAAGGAATATTTTGATCCTCAGTCCCCTTACTTCAGCTTTGGAGAAGAGAGGAATACAGCTTAAAGTAGGCTCTGGCTCTAGCTCTCTGAAAAGCTCCCTATATTCATAACCTAGAAGAATCATAACCTAGAAGAAACCTTGTTTCTCCATGGGATACTCATGGAGTTCCAGGAGCTTCTAGACTTCCACAGTTAATAGGTATGTCTACCTCCAGGTGCTGAGGACTGTTACAATAGAATCCTGAAACCAGTTAACTCAAGGAGAAACAATTCCTTCTCTTCTCCTGTGAGCATTCTGCCTTCACTGATTGCCAAAGATATTTTTAATATCAAGTGAAGGAAGGCAAAACAATATTTGTTCAACCATCGCAGATTCACCTTTTGGGAGGATAAAGACTTGGTAAATTAAGGGGCTTGCAAATTTTCTTTCCTCCTTCCTGTCACTCCAAAATAAATTCCCTTTTAGTATAAAAAAATAAAGAGCAACTTAAGCTTCCCAAATCAAGGATTCAGAAGCCTAGAGAAGAATGTCAGTGCACAGAATCACAGAATTTGAGAGTGGGAAGAGACCTCAATAGATGTCTAGTCCAACCTATACATAGCAATATTGATCATTACACATAAAGAGAAGTTCCCTTGAATAAAATGAAGCAAAAGGGAGCCATTAGAGGTATTCATGGCAGTAGAAACAAGTCCTCCTTGCTACCACTATCATCCCTCAAATGTCCATCCCCTACAGGGGCTAAAACCTAAATAAGTTTTTAAGAGAAAACTAAAAATTGTAGCTTGTACTTGTATCATCAGAGAAGACAATAACATTAAACTTTTGCTTTTCCATCTATTTTATTTTGGGTTGATATACAAATTTCCCCAGTAATAATAAACCTATGGGTCTCTGAGTATTTTTTTTTACAAAAATTGCCATGATTAAGTCAAAACAAAACAGAACAAATCATATAATTCTTTGAATTCTTTGAAGGGCCCTTAAAGTCTTCCAGTCCAACTTCCTATGTCATGCAAGACACCCCTTTTACAGCATATCCAGATCCCTCTAGGACATCGGTTATGAATCCAGGGAGCTTTTCAGAGGGTTAGAGACAACATCTACTTTATGCCATATGCCTCTCTTCTCCAAAGCTGATGTGAGGAGACTGGGGATCAAAATGTTCCTTTTCCTCCCCTCCATGTGTCCAGGGATATGGAACTATAGTAGGGTTATTTAATAGGATATATTTCTCTTTTCCTACCTCTTTTCTTTCCAAAACCTCCTAAAAGTTAAAAATTTCACCAATTGTAAATCAGTTTGGGTTAATGAGAAACAAACCTCAGAACTTGAAGTGAGAAATTATCAGTCACTTAACAGTAAATATTTTACAGTATTATAAGCCACTCAACTTTTGTTTGAACACTTTTAAGTGATGTTATGTTTTAATTATATTGAAATGAATTTGCCTCCCTCCTATTTCTGCCCAGTGGTTCTGATCCTGATCTCCAGAGCAATACAGAGCAAGTCTGCTCTGCCTTCTTCATGAAAGTGTTTAAAGTATTTGAATATAAATATGACATCACCCCCTTTGTTTTCTCTTCCCCAGGATCATCATAGACTTTTCACTTACTCAACCTTAGAGTCAAAGGCTTGGAATATGTACCATATTCTTCCCAATATGATTTGAGTGTTTTTATGATTAACACAGATACACACTACCACCACCACCAACAGCAGCTTATCATTGTATATAGATTTTATATCATTTAATTAATATTTGTTTAGTGTCAAATGTGTGTGAGGTACTATACTGAGTGCTGAGGGTTGGGAGGAGGAGGATAAAAATAATATAGTTCTCCATGTAGCTTAAAATCTAAGGAGACAATGTGATATGGCAGAAAGAACCCTGTCTTTAGAGGCAAAGGACCTAGGTTCAAATCCCATCTCAGGTATTTACTACCTGTCTGATCTTGGGAAAATCATTGAACCTCCCTAGGCTTCATTATCTTATTCATAAAATAAAAGGATTGGACTAGAGGGCCCTTCCAGCTCTTACTCTATACTCTGTGAAAAATGTGATGAGAGTTTAGAAAAAAGAAAGGCTCCTAGGAGCCTCAAGGAAGGTTTTATGAAAGAGATGGGATTTAGGAAAATCTTAACTGACGGGTAGGAGTTGAAGAGGAAGAGTTGGCAGGGAAAGACACTCCAGGTATAGAGAACAATAGAAGGAAAGGCATGGAGGTGGGAAAGCACCATCAGGCCAATCCAATTAGAGTGTGATACGTGAAGAAGAGCTGTATGAGCTTAAAGGTCAAGTGAAGGGATTTAGACATAATTCTGCCAGTAACTATAGATCAAAACAGTGGTATGACCAACTTTAGTCTAGCAGCAAAATTTAGCACAGATCAGAAGGAAGAGGATGGATCAAAGGGACCAATTAGGAGACTATTGCAATAGTAAATAATGAAATCAGTTAAGTGCTTAAGTAAGCACCATTCAATAGGGACCCAAACTAGTTTTTTTTTTTTTTTTTTTTTTTTTTTTTGCCATATAGAGAATAACAAGATAGCAAACATCCATCATCTTTCCTTATAAAATAGGGAAATCTTCCATGACTTATGGGAACTATCCTCTCCCACAGACTCTTTACTTTGCTCAGAAGAAAGAAAATTATTAAGTGCTTACAATGTGCCAGGTACATACTTTACAAATATTACTTCATTTAATCCTCAAAGCAACCCTGAGGGCTAAGTGCTTTTGTTACCTATTTCACAGTTGAAGAAACTGAAACAAAGGTTTGCAAAGCTAGTGAGTATCTGAGGCCACATTTGAACTCAGGTCCTTCTGACTCAAGACCCAGAGCTCTATCTATTGCACCACCTAGCTGTCTCTATGCAGAATAATCTTCATGCTTACCTGTCACTCTATCCTAGTGTTTGCTCAGTTTCCCCAATTTCTGCCTTTTGAAACACACTTCAGATCTCCCTGTCTCACTTAACACTCAGTTATAACTTAAATCTTATCTCCTTCATGGAATCATTGCTAATCATCTCTCCTATCTGCCTGCTACTCCCATTCCAAGGTCATTGTACTTTCACTTTCCTAGCCACTTTTCATGGAAATAGATCATCAGTAACATTTCTTGTTGATAACAAAGGTACCCATTTTACTGTTTGTCTAGATGATATCTGGTCAGCTTCTCAATCTAGCCCTGACCTTCAGAATAAATGGGTTTCTTTAATTAAAAATAAAACAAACTGGGCATTATGTAAAGGATCCTATTAAAGGATGTGGGAGGTCACTTCATGGATCACACTTGTAATAGAAAATGTTTTAAGCATTAACAGCTCTAGTAGTAAGCTGTTATTTGGGAATGTGAAGGTTGGAGTGATAACTATGCAGGTGAAAATTAACGACATACTATAAAATTATTATTTTAATAACGAAAGCTATTAAGAATTTCATGTCAGATTCTCTAAAAAATAGTCTGTTGAAACAGTTCCAGGAATGAACCAACAGGGATTCACATTAGACCTGGGAGAGATTCTACTTCTCCAAATGGACATTTATTTCACTCTCTCTTTTCTGACCTTGGCTAGGGATCATAACATCATAGAGCTGGGGCTGGCAAAGACCTCCAAGACATGTCTGCATTGGCTCAAACGTACCCCCAGAGGGCACTCTGGCTCTTGCACTTTTGGACCTGAGAAATTGACCAAAGCCAAAAGGTGTTGCTGTTCATCTGATCTGTTCTCTCACCCCCAACCCAGGCCTCAGGCTCCCTTTGGAACTAAGACTTTAGAATTAGTGACCTCTTATAAATCTTCCTTCATAGCTCACAGTTATTAACCATCTATTTTGTGCCCAAGTCTATTTAAGGTAACTCAAAATCCAATAGGGATGTTCTGACTTAGAACTTTCAGTATCCTTTGGCTAACAAGATTATTAAGCCAGTGTTGCTGTTGTGGTTCAGTCATTC
Organism: Trichosurus vulpecula; assembly: GCF_011100635.1. Lineage (NCBI taxonomy): Eukaryota > Metazoa > Chordata > Mammalia > Diprotodontia > Phalangeridae > Trichosurus > Trichosurus vulpecula. The sequence continues at coordinate 204,787,937 of NC_050576.1, read as the reverse complement.
CAGTTGTGTCTGATTTTTCATGAGTGTATTTGAGATTTTCTTGGCAAAGGAACTGCAGTGGTTTGCCATTTCCTTCAACAATTAATTCTACAGATAAGGAAACTGTGGCAAACAGGGTTGAGTGACTTGCCCAGGTTCCCATAGCTAGTATGTGTCTCAGGATGGATTTGAACTGAGGTCTTCCAGATTCCAGGCCCAGTGCTCTATCCACTGTGCAACCTAGCTGCCCTATTAGGCCAATATACCACCAGAATGATCAAAAGATCCTTGGTGTCAGGGAAATTGCCAGGGTGAAAGCTACCACTACCAAAGCAGAGCTGGTCTATGATGAGTCCAAGGGAACTTCCTGAGGCACACAGAGAGATTAAATGACTTACCCAGGGTCATACAGCTGGTAGACGACAGAAGCAAGATTTGATATGTGTGTGTGTGTGTGTGTTTGTGTATTTTCACCAATGTTCTATATGGGCTTTTCTTCTTTTTTTATCCTCTATGGGTTGGTTCAACTGTCATTTCTATGGAAATATCATATATATATATATATATATATATATATATATATATATATATACACACATACACATATATATATACATACATACACACATATATATGTATATATATGTATATGTATATAGTGGTATTTTATATATATATAAAAGTGGTATATATATATGTATATATATATGTATATGTATATATGTATATCTGACCCTGGTCTCTCTCCCAATTTTTAGCAGCTCAGCACCACATCACCAACAGCCTAAGTGGATATTTTGAACTATGAGTACTTTAACTTGACACATCTCTAATTTATTCTACCAAACCCTCCTCCTCTCCCTGAAAAATGGCCTCTCTTTTTGTTTTCCTCATTGTTTCTGTCAAGGGGACAATCAATTTTAACATCACCCAGGTTCACAACCACAAAATAATTCTTGGCTCATCATTTTTCTTTATCCCTCATATCCAATCACTTTCCAAATCTTATCTATTTTGTCCATCCAACTTCTCTCGTATTGGTCCTCTTTTCTTTATTCAACATGACTGCCACCATAGATCAGGCCCATGTCATCTCTCACCTGGACAACTGCAATAGCCACTTAATTGCTCTCCTAGCCTCAAATTTCTCCCCTCTTTAATCTGGTCTCCACATATCTCCCAAAATGATATTTCTAAATATGGTGCATTCAAGATCTTTTTGTAGCTTTATCATATAGAACTCCCTTTCATGCAGTGAAACTCATGCTGAGTGAGACTCAACTTGACCAGCCTGCTGCTCCTCACACGTGATGCTCCAACTTCCACCTCTGTGATTAGACTGTAACACGTATTTAGAATGCACATCCCCCTCAGCTCTGCTTGGTTTCCTTCAAAACTCAGATTAAGCTTCACTTTCTGTAGGAGCCTTTCCTGGACCCCCACCCCACCCCCTTTCAAGTGCAAGCTCTCGCAGTGAAGTTATTTTGTATTTACTTTGTATTTTGTATAGACTCACATGTCCACATGTCATTTACCCATAGAACTTAAGTTCTTTAAGAATGGGAGTATTTTATTTTTGACTTTGTTTTCCCTATACCTAGTTCAGTGACTGTTATATAGTAAGTACTTAATAAATGCCTGATAATTGATGGATTAAATAATTGCTAATCTCAAAATAACTTTATTCATTACTCCTGGCTGTCTCTACAGGAATACTAAATATATACTTACTATTCCTCTGAGTATGTTTTTTATATACAGAGCCACACACGCTAGATACATACATACACACATACATAGGTACATAGATACATAGATACATATACTATATGTATTTATATGTGTGTGTGTGTGTATGTGTTTGTTAATACATACATAAACATCAGCAAAACATTGGATTGGGCTCCCTGGAGGAAAAACAAAAATTATTCAAACTGGAAGCTTAAATTGATTTTTAAAGGCTAAAATGGTTACCATTTTCTTAGAAAAAAATTATTTTACTCAACAGTATTTTTCTCTGAATACTGTGGAGACAGTCTTGGATCTCTCTCCCTCTGTCTATGTGTGTCTGTCTTTGTCTCTGTCTCTGTCTTTGTCTCTATCTCATTCTGTCTGTTTCTCTCAGTCTCTGTTTCTGTCTCTGTCTTTTTCTGTCCCTGTCTCTGTCTGCCTCTTTCTGCCTCTCTCTCTTTCTCTCTCTCTCTCTCCACTCCCCAACACCAGTCTCCCTATTTTCTCAAAGGCTAAAAGTTCTGAATCCACCCCCAAGCTTTGACCTGTGCCATTTTCCAGCTTCAGCTGCTTCACCACACCTTAGGCAGGCTGGTGGCCCCCAAGTCCAAGAGGTTCTTCCTATCAGTGCCATGCTTAGCTTTATTTCTGATGCAGCTCAGAACGTTTCAAGTGATCTACTATCCCCACCCTTCCCAATAGCATTAATCATATGCCCCTATGTCCAGCTTGATCTTGGTTTCTCAAAGTATATACCAAGGGGACATAAATTCTAGCAAGGCTTACCTACTCAACTGAAAAATTTTCCAGACTATATGATTCATCTAAGAACCAAGTTAGCCAGATTTGGAGAAACTCATCACTACAAGGTTGTCCAAAAGTTGATGAATTATTTCAGTCACAGTCACTTTGAAAGCTCAACTACAAAGTGATGATAGCACTCATTATAAAATGATGAATTGTAACATGCTTAACACACATATCTGTTACTTCTTTCAGTCCCAAATGGAAAAATACTACTGAGAATGTCTTCCACAATCCTGAGAAATTCATACATGCCAATTGCCACACAATACTAAATATATGTATTAAAGCTGAAAATGCAGCCAGTTACAAAAATGTTAAGAAATATATAAAAGCATTATGTCTGTATGTGTTTATATAACACATACCTGTCTATATACACATGTGTATATACATGTGCATATATACATATGTGTGAGTATATTCACATATGTAAAAATCAGGATGGTGGGCTAATTCTGCTGTTGGTAACCAAGTATTTGAATATTTGGGGTACTATAATAACAAACACATACAACCAGGGCTGTAAAATCTTTGCTACCATTTACTTAAAAACGTTCAGCAAAAATATAGCTTTATAAAAAATATGCACAGCATAAGCTTCATCCCAATTTCTGATTTTCAGAAATCAGTGTTCTCTATGTGTCATTTGTTGATTACCTTATAGACTAAAGAAGTGATAAGAGGCAGCCACGTGCATAAAGAACCATATAAAAACAGGAAACTGTTGGAAAAACAGCACCAGACAATGTGTCAAATCTCTGAGTCATTTATTCATTTAAGGAATGTTTGTTGAAAGGCTGTTATTTGTGAAACACTATGCTAGATGCTCTGGGGGATACAAAGAAAATAGTCCCTGTCTTTATGGGCATCCACTAATTATTAGGAACTGATGAATCTGATCATATTTCTTAACTTCTCCAATCAAATCAAGGCCTGTTATGCCCTACCTTCTGAACATACTTTTCCTCCTCATGGCTCCAAGTGGTATTTTTATAAAGATTTGAAGAAACCCAGAGAACTGAATCATAATGACTCAAGTAAACAAAGCAAGGCAAACGTGGGGGAAAATGTACTTTTCAGCCAAGCCCCCTCTTTCTCCATGCATCCTTAATTAATCAAAAAGCATTTGTTAAGTACTTACTATGTGATGGGTAATATGATAAGCACTAGAAATAAAAGAGAAGAAGGAGGAAAAGAAGAAGGAGAAAGAGAAAGGAAAGGGGAAAGGGAAAGAAGAAGATGATGATGATGGTGATGATGACAATGATGATGATGAAAAAGAGGAGAAGGAGGAAGAGGAGGAAATGGAGGAAGGGGAAGAAGAAAAAAGAGGAAGAAGATGATGATGGTGATGAAAAAGAGGAGGAGGAAGAGGAGGAGGTGGAGGAAGAAGAAGAAGAAGGAGAAGGAGAAGGAGAAGAAGAAGAAGAAGAAGAAGAAGAAGAAGAAGAAGAAGAAGAAGAAGAAGAAGAAGAAGAAGAAGAAGAAGGAGAAGGAGAAGGAGAAGGAGAAGGAGAAGGAGAAGGAGAAGGAGAAGGAGAAGGAGAAGGAGAAGGAGAAGGAGAAGGAGAAGGAGAAGGAGAAGGAGAAGGAGAAGGAGAAGGAGAAGGAGAAGGAGAAGAAGAAGAAGAAGAAGAAGAAGAAGAAGAAGAAGAAGAAGAAGAAGAAGAAGAAGAAATCTTCAAAAGAGACAACATCTTCATATACCTGAGAAGAGCACAAGCAGCAAGGGGCAAACTTAAAAAAATCCTCCTGAAGAAGTTGATACTTGAGTTTAGTCTCTAAGGCAACCAGAGATTTGAAGACATGGAAAAAAAGAGTCATGGGGACAGGAAATATTAAGATATTAAATGGAGTGCCATTTAAAAGGAACAATACCATAGAGAATGTGAAGGAGAGTAACATGTAATAAAGCTGGAAAGACAGGCTGGGGCTAGGTGGTAAAGGATCAGTATAAATGCCAAATAAAGAATTTTATATCTGATACAAGTAACAGGGAGCAATTGGAGTTTATTGAGTGGGGGAGTGACATGATCATACATGTGCTTTAGAGAAAAAATCACTGTGGCAGTTGTGAGGCGGGGGTTGAGGATTGCAGTGGGACAAGGCTTGGAGGGATCACTAAAAAGGCTATTAAAATCCTCCTGGTGACACTTGCTAAGGTCCTGAACTAGAGTAGTGGCTGTTTGGGTGTTGTAGATAAAAGTTGACTTCATTGTCACTACAATATTCTTGGCAAATAAGACTCCTTGGACACTAGGTCAAAGTTTTGTTGTTGTTGTTGTTGTTGTTGCTGTTTGTTATTGTTGTCGTTTTTCTCCCTCTTGTCACTCTGAATTTTGTAGGCAAAAAGGCTACTAAGAGAAGTTTGGAAGCAGAGAAGACAGTATCTATAGGATGATGTTGCCAAAGGCTAGCTCTTGGTATAATTGTTTTGTTGGTATAATTTGTTTGACCATCTGGATAAAGGTTCACAGGTCATTCTAAATATCTCTAACTATGCCTCTTAAGTTATTTTTATTCACAAGGTACTTGCATTCATTCATTCCTTTGGCCAAAGAATTCTGCTCTTTGTTACTGCCTTCCACCTTCAAGTGCATGCAAATGTTTTAGTTCTACATACAAATTTTAATTTTATACACAAATATATACATATAACACACATATGCATGCACAATGTATTACTTTCTGAAGAAAGCCTAGTGAAAGACATCTGTGATCTGAGACTTTGGAGACCAGATTTGAGATTTGCCCTTGAGAAAAATTCTGGTTCTCCTGTGTATATAGCAAATGAAGCATAGTAATAGCATAATTGGTACACTGTTGATCATGCTGTAGCCCCAGATTAAACGAATACTTCAACAGTTTGCAGACTTAGGAATAGCACATTGTTCTCTACTTCCAGTAACTAGTCCTGAGCCTTATAAGTACAGTAAGCCCTTTATTTCTAGTCTATGTGTCTAGAGCTGTGATTTTCTTGTGTTTGTTTTATTTTTCACTTTCATTTCTTTCTTTTTTCTTTTCCTTTTCTCTTCTCCTTCCTTCCTTCCTTCCTTTCTTCCTTCCTTCCTTCCTTCCTTCCTTCCTTCCTTCCTTCCCTTCTCTCTCTCTCTCTCTCTCTCTCTCTCTCTCTCTCTCACACACACACACACACACACCTCACACTGTTTCTGTCTCTATCAAGACAAGGAAAAGACAAAAAAAGGCACAAAAATGCCAATTTCATCAGCTATAACACTGTAGAGAAGGAATTGTAGAGTTGGAATGGTTAGTTGATGCCTAATATCAACCCATTTAAATTTAGCATTATCACCAGAAAGGCCTGTCTATGGTAGACACTTTAATCTCCCAGGTCACACCCTAAACTGGAGCTGGGATAAGCCAGATACTCCCTGGGATCAAAGTACTTACATCAGGAAGGTAAAGGAACACTTTCTGGTGGTCATGCAAACATCCATGGCACAAAGGCACTCTGGTGCCTGGAAAGAAGGTAAATACTATTTTACCATCCCCTGCCCCCCACGAGGGTGAGTGGTGTCGAGCATGATAATAGTATTGATAGCTAATATTTGTATTTGATTTAAGACTTACAAATTCCTTTGCATACGGTATGACATTTGATTGTCACAACAATAAATGCTAAGGTTCCTATTTTAATTTTATAGATAGGGAAACTGAGGCAGAGAGGGGTTAAGTGTCTTGCCCAAGGTCATCCAATGTTACTAATATTTGTTATAGGATCTGAACTCAGGTCTTCCTTACTCTAAGTCCACTATTCTATCTGCTAAGGCAGGCAGCCTCCAAACCCTATCCTGAACAGTATCAGTAATTTCTGAGATTTTGCTTCTGAATAGATGCACGTACCCTGGTATTCACAATCAGATCAAACAAACTGGAAATGATTGGGCAAAGGAAATAGTTGTGATGTTCTACATGACTCAGCTTATCTTATTTCAGTTCCCTATACCATAATAAAATGCAATCTCATTGTCTCTGTATCTTTAATGCCTGACACACAGCAATTATTTAAGACATACCTGTTGATTGATTTTGATATTCCCAAAGAAATTTCAAAACTAACAGATAACAGATAACACTATGTACATCTGTTTCATTGTAAACTAGGAAACCTGGATTCTGAAATCTACCCACAGGTCAGTGTATAGAAAATGTAGATACTGTATTATTTTATTTTATTTTAATAATCTTTTTTTTCCATTCATTTGTTTGTTTTCCATTGTCCATCCAAATTTTGAGTTAGAATTAATCCTTCCAAGAAGTACAGAAAATGTTTGTATGACACAATAAAATTAGTTGGCCTTACTAGATATTAAAATAAAAATCACACATGATAATAATTATGTCAAATAGATGTTTATTTTATCCTTTACTAGCAAACTAATTATAATTTTATGCTCCAAAAAAGTTCATTATTAAATATTATGTTTGAAGTATCTTTGCCAATCCCAAGCTAATGCTGTTACATTAAGTAGATGGAAAATGGTCCTCTGTAATTGTTTTATTTGTATTTCTTGTATTATTAGAGATTTGGAGAATTTTTCATGCGGCTATTGATAATTTTAATTTATTCTTTTTTATAAATGCATTTTCTCCTTAGTTTGAAGAACACAGTGAAAAGAACATTTGCATATAAAATAGGACAGATAAAGAGAATTGTATATGAAAACACAAATATTTATTATTTACATTAGGTTCTTAAAAAGACTTTAATAAATTCAACACGTAACTTTCAAATTTGTCGTATTTCTCTGTGTTTCCTCATTAATTTCCTTTGGATTTCTTCTAGGCATGTCAAACATGTTTAAATAACTCCTTTCTTCTTTTTTTGAGGGATGGGCATTCTATGGCTAGCTCCCTCTCCTTTTTACCCCCTCAGTACAGACAAATCAACCAGTCAATCGATAAACATTTATTAAGTGCCTACTATGTGCTAGGAATCGTGTTAAGTACAATCTTTGTAAGAAATCAATATCATAAAGCAAAAAAAACAAATCAAATATCATCCTTGGACTCTTCCTGCACCTTGAGTCTATAGCACCTCTGTATACTCCTTTTAATTCTTGTTCAATAATCATCAGAAATCTGTATTTCTACCCCTTCTAAAATTATATTCACAATTTTAACATCTTCATTTTTTTATCTTTCTTTGTTAGTAATGGGAAACTACCCAATAAGAGTCCTCATGAACACGTTTAGTCTATTCTCACTGATGTCAGAATATCATTATCCTGGCTGATGTCAGAATCCCCCACTCTATGACTATTTCTTATATATTCCCATTTCATATATGCACTTTAAATCTCCTCCCTCCAACCAGAGGGACCTCAGAAGCAGAGGGTACTGATAAGGTGAGTACCAGGGCTGATGTCATCTTGCAACTTGATGAGGTTTTGAAAGTCATCACAGAGAACACTTTATCAGTGTCCTTGGAGGGTGAGTAGAGAGCTCTTCTGAGCAACTCCACTTATGGAAGGTACACTCCCCTGGACAACTAAAAGTTAAGCCTCTTTTCTGGATACCTTTCCTTTCTCCCCTCTCCCCGACTTATAGCTTATTCTCTCCTACCAGATGGCATTTAAGTGAGGATAACCAACTGCTCCGGGCCCCTGGGTGGGGCAGAGGACTCAGGTTTTTGTTCTTTCACATGGTACGTGTCTGTGAATGCATGGCCACAGTATTGCTTCTGTCTCAGTTTTGCTTATTTGTTCCTTTTCTCAAATGAGGAAATATAGAGATAGCTCTGATCTTGTGAGCTTCAAAAGGCCAGAACTCCATCTGAGAGTTTGCTGGTAGCTAAACCTGGTGAGTTGTCAGCCATTTTCTTAAAAAGCTACTCAGTAGAGATCTAAGAACTATAGCCCAATCTAGGCTTTTTTGCTTAAAAAAAATGGCCTGCATATCTACGTACCTTGAGTTATTTTTCCTCTACTGTTAGGATGCCTCTGCTGAAATCTCTCTGACAATCACAGTGGGGGCAGAGGGGGTGTCTCTCCCTTAGTCATTGCTGGCAAGATTCTTGCCAGAGTCTTCCTTAATAGGCTGATACTTCGCCTGGAAGATAGTCTTCTACCTGGGAGCTAGTGTGGCTTCAGAAAGGGCCAAGGAAGAGTTGGTATTATTTTTGCTGCCTGAGAACTCCAGGAGAAATGCCAGCAGCAGAATAGAGGTCTGTACACAATGTTTGTAGATCTGACCAAGACCTTTGACACTATTAATCATGAGGGCTTATGAAAATTGTATCAAAATTTGATTGCCTGGGGAAGTTCATCAGTATAGTACATCAATTTCATGACAGCATGTTCTCCTGGGGTCTAGATAATGGGCAATGCTCTCATGCTTTCGCAGTCACCAATGAAGTAAAACAAGGCTGTGTGCTTGCTCCTGTGCTTTATAGCATGATGTGTTCAGCCATGTTGTCAAATGCTTTCAATCAGAATGTACACGGAATCAAGGTCAGCTACCACACTGATGGTAAATTCTTCAACCTGAAAAGGATACTAGCCAAAACCAAATTGGAGGGAGTGTTGGTGCATGGTTTTTCTGTTTGCAATGATTGTGCACTCAATGCAGCCTCTGAAGCTGAGATGCAATAAAGTATATCCATACTATATTCTCTGTTGCTTTTGCTAATTTTGGCCTAACAATTAACACCAACAAAACATAGGTGCTCTATCACCCACCATCACACCGTCCATATGTGGAACCATCAGTTAAAGCAAATGAAAAAATTCTGAATACTATGGATAGTTCACTTACCTTGGTAGCATACTTTCCAGGGATGTATACATTGATAATGAGGTTGACACACACATTGTCAGAGCTAGCTCCGTGTTTGGAAGGTTCCAAACGAAAATATAGGAGAGAAGAGGTATTAGATTGACTATCAAGCTGAAGAACACTTGTGCTGAACTCGTTGTTGTATGCCTGTGAAACCTGGACAGTATACCAGCGCCATGCCAGGAAATTGAATCACTTCCATTTGAATTGTCTTAGGAAGGTTCTGAAGATCATCTGACAGGTTAAGGTACCAGACACTGAGGTCTTTACTCAAACTAAACCGCCAAGCATTCAAACTCTGCTTCAGAGAGCACAACTCTGATGGGCTGACCACGTTATTCAAATGCAAAACATACCCTTGCCAAAAAGACTATTTTATGGAGAGCTCATATAGGCAAGTGCTCACATGGTGGTCAGAAGAAGTGATATAAGGATATTCTCAAGGTCTCTCTCAAGAACTTTGGAAGTGATTGTGTGACATGAGAGATACTGGCACAGGACCACTCAGCACAGTGTGCCCACATCAGAGAAGGTGCTGTGCTCTATGAGCAAAGCTGGATCGAAACAGCTCAAAGGAAATGCAGGATGCTCAAATTTAGAATATCCACCTCAAATGATCACATGTACTGAGCTCATATTGATCTTATCAGCCACAGTTGGACACATTGAAACTTGGCTCTAGCATAGTGATGTCATTTTGGTCCTCTTCAAGAGCAAAGGACAACAACTAACCAACCACCTCTGTTATATGTTTTAAATCTCACCACTTTTCATTTGTTTCTTTTTTCTTTTCATCATTTTCTCTACCCACTAATTCTGCCTTAAAATTTGTATTTTAACAAATATAATCAAATAAAACAAATCACATGTCCAAGTCACAAACATTGTGTTTTATTCTGTGCATCTTGTCCATCACCTTTCTGCAAAGAGGTAGAAAGCTTTATCAGTAATTTTCTGAAGTCAATTTATCATTGATCAGAGCACTCAAATCTTCCAAATTTTAGTTTGCTTTATACTATTTTATTCATCATTGGGGTTATAAGGCCCTGGTCCTCACCACTACAGTTTGGATGCCACTGACACCTCTCAGCTGCAGTTGTTAATGGGACAAATGAATCCTGGTTCAGTTTCCTTCCATCCCAAATAACTTTTTGTCTCTTTGGACAATCACATAGTGGAGTTGGATTTCTCTACCAGCAGGCCAAAACTTTAAATCTTTAGGGCTTCATTTTCCAATTACCAGAGATCAAACTGGCTTTAGGCTACTATGAAGTATTCCTTAGTAAGAGTACCTACAGACTTCTGGTGTTCTTGAAGAGTGCTGAACTGGATGGGGGAGCTTACTGTAGTTTCTATTTATATCTTTACTTCATGGAGAGGGTTAGGGATTCTCATTTTGATTTTTTACTAGCGTCTTTCTCAGGGAATCTGGGATTGATCCAACCTTTCACATCACCATCCTTTCCAGAAATCCTCCATGACATATTTTCCAATTAAAAAGATTTTGAAGAAGCTAGGAACTCAATATGCATGGATTATGTTGTTCAGAAAGCTGACTTTCTAGGATCACATAGGACCTTGCAGCTTCTACATTAAAAGATAGAATATGAGATTTGGAATATGAGATACTGAAACGCAAAGGAGCTTGGACTACAACAAAGGATCAACTATCCATCAAAATTGAGCATAATCTTTCAGACAAGGAGATGGACATTCAATGAAATAAGGAAATTCCAGAACTTCCACATGAAAAGGCCAGAGCTCAATAGAAAATTTGATTTTCAAATACAAGACTCAAGAGAGGCATAAAAAGGTAAACAGGGAAAAATATAAAAAAAAAAGAAAAAGAAAACCTTGTTATTCAACAAGGGCAAACTATTTACATCCCTATATGGGAGGATGATATTTGCTAATTTTGAGAGTGGTATTGTTAGTACAACATCTAAAAGGGAGATCCATAGACAGAGGGGGTGGGTATAAATTAACTGATGTGATGATAAAAAACTTAAGGGATGAAAAGGGATTGTAAAGGGAGGAGAAGTAAGGAGGAGGCAGAAAATGGTAAATTACATCACATGAAGAGGCACAAAGACATATAGTAGATGGAAAGAAGGGAGGGAGAAGAGCAGTGTTTGAGTTTATTCACATTGGATTTGGCTCAAGGAGGGAATAATATACTCCGTTAAGTATAGAAATCTAACTTGCCCTACAGGCAGTAGGAGAAGAAAGGGGAAAGAAAAGGGGGAGTAGTTAGAAGGGAGGGAAGAAGTAGTAAGGTAAAGGGGTAAGATGGGGGGGGCTGAAAGGGAGAGAATATGGAGGGAGGCAGTGGTCAAAAGCAAAACTCTTTTGAGGAGGAAAAGGGAAAAATAAAAACATAAACAGGCAGGGGGATTAGGATGGGAAAAAAAAGACACAGATAGTAATCATAACTGTGAATGTGAATGGGATGAACTCTTTCATAAAACAGAGCTAGATAGCAGAATGGATTAAAAACCAAGATCTTACAATATGTTGTTTACAAGAAACCCATTTGCAACAGGAAGATACACAGAGAGTAAAGGTAAAAGGCTGGAAAAGAATATATTATGCTTCAGCTGATGTTAAAAAAAATGCAGTGGTAGCAATCCTAATCTCAGACAAAACAAAAACAAAGATAGATCTAATTAAAAGAGATAAGGAAGCAAACTATATCCTGCTAAAAGGCACCATAGACAATGAAGTAATATCAGTACTTAACATATATGCACCAAGTTCTACAACATTTAAATTCCTAGAGGAGAAGTTGAAGGAGTTACAGGAAGAAATAGACAGCAAAACTATACTAGTGGGGGACTTCAACCACCCTCTCTCTGAACTTGATAAATCTAACCTCAAAATAAACAAGAAATAAGTTAAAGAGGTTAATAGAATTTTAGAAAAGGTAGATATGATAGACCTCTGGAGAAAACTGAATGGGGATAGAAAGGAATATACTTTTTCTCAGCAATACATTGCACATACACAAAAATTCACCATGCACTGGGGCATAAAAACCTCATAATCCAGTGCAAAAAGGCAGAAAAATTCAATGCATCATTTTTCAGATCACGATGCAATAAAAATAATTTGTAATGAAGGACTATAGAAAGATAAAGAATTAATTAGAAACTAAATAACCTAATCCTAAAGAATGAGTGAGTCAAAGAACAAATCATAGAAACAATAATTTCATTCAAAAGAATGACAATAATGAGACAACATACCAAAACTCATGGGATGCAGCAAAAGCAGTTCTTAGGGGAAGTTTTGTTTTGTTTTGTTTTGTTTTTTTGATCTCTGAACACTTACATGAATAGAATAGAGAAAAAGGAGATCAGTGAATTGGGCATGCAACTGAAAAAACTAGAAAAAGAACAAATTGAAAATCCCCAAATAAGTATCAAATTAGAAATACTGAAAACCAAAGGAGAGATCGATAAAATTGAAATCAAGAAAGCTATTAGGGGTGGCTAGGTGTTGCAGTGAGTAGAGCACCAGTTTTGGAGTTAAGAGGACCTGAGTCCAAATCTGGCCTCAGACACTTGACACATGTACTAAGTGTGTGAACTTGGGAAAGTCACTTAAGCCCAATTGCCCTGCCTTCCCCCATCCAAAAAACAAAACAAACAAAAACAAATAAAAAAACTAAAAAATAAAACTAAGAGCTGGTTTGAAAAAAGCAATAAAATTGATAAACCTTTGGTCAATTTGATTAAAAAAAGAAGAAAACCAATTACCAGTACCAAAATTAAAAGGGTGAATTCATCTCCAAAGAAGAGTAAATTAAAACAATAATTAGGAATTATTTTGCCAAATTGTATACCGATGTATTTGATAATCTTAGGGAAATGGATGAATATTTACAAAAATATAAATTGCCAAGATTAACAGAAAAGGAAGTAAAATACCTAAGTAATCCCATCTCAGAAAAAGAAATTGAGCAAGCCATCAATGAACTCCCTAGGAAAAAAATCTCCAGGGCCAGATGGATTTACTAGTGAATACTATCAAATATCTATTTAAGGAACAATTAATTCCTATACTTTATAGACTATTTGGGAAAATAAGTGAATAAGAAGTCATACCAAATTCTTTTTATGACACAAATAAAGTACTAATATCTAAACCGGGAAGAATCAAAACGGAGAAAGAAAATTATAGACCAATTTCCCTAATGAATACTGATGCAAAAATTTTAAATAAAATATTAGGAAAAATATTACAGCAACTTATTAAAGAATAATACACTATGACGAGGTACAATTTACTCAAGGAATGCAAGGCTGGTTCACTATTAGGAAAACTACCAGTATAATTGATCATATCAACAACAAAACCATATGATTACCTCAATAGAGACAGAAAAAGCATTTGACAAAATACAACACCCATTCCTATTGAAAACACTAGAAAATGGAAGTTAGGATGGCAGCAGGAAAGCAGAGACTTGCTTAAGCTCCACCCCCAGGTCCCTGCAAATACCTATAAAAATGGCTCTGAACAAATTCTAGAGCTGCAGTACCCACAAAATAGCAAGGGGAAGCAAGGCTCCAGACCAGGACAGCCTGGATGGTCTCTGGGAAGGGTCTATCACATGGAGCTGGGAGCAGAGTAGAGTAGAGCCCAGCAAGGGTCGCACCAGGACCAATCAGACTGGGAGCTAGGCAGAACAGGTCCTAGCACCCTGAATCAGTGAGCTGTGGCAGTTACCAGACTTCTCAACCCACAAACACCAAAGACAACAGAGAAGGTTAGTGGGAAAAGCTGCTGGGCCAGAGTGAAAGGAGTTTGCAGTCAGCCACCACCCCTGGGGCAGGGGAGGTGGTGCATCTCTAAGGTTGATTCCAGAGCTACAGCTGCAGTTGCCTTAGCCCCAGGCCCACTTGGTAGAAAGAATTAAGCAGCAGATTAGAGCAGGAGTGTAAAGCCTGCTTTGCCCTGCCTTGATCTGGGCCACAATCCTGGTTGGTGGTTCTTGGGGGAGAAGGAGCGCTGGTGTGGCAAACCTTGCTGTCTAGAAGTAGCTCTGAAAATAGCAGCACAGCTCCTCAAGCTTGGGACAAAGTACTCTATACTCTACAAGCAATGGTATCCCAACAAAAAGCTCAAGGGTCAAATAGTTCGCTGGGAACATGAACAGGCGCCAAAAATGCTCTCAGATTCAGACTCAGACTTTGGAATCTTTCTTTGGTGACAAAGAAGACCAAAATATACAGCCAGAAGAAGTCAACAAAGTCAAAAATCCTACAGCAAAAGTCTCCAAGAAAAATATGAATTGGTCTCAGGTCATGGAAGAGCTCAAAAAGGATTTGGAAAAGCAAGTTAGAGAAGTAGAGGAAAAATTGGGAAGAGAAATGAGAGTGATGTGAGAAAACCATGAAAAACAAACCAATGACTTGCTAAAGGAGACCCAAAAAAATACTGAAGAAAATAACACCTTAAAAAAACAGACTAACTCAAATGGCAAAAGAGCTCCAAAAAGCCCATGAGGAGAAGAATACCTTGAAAGGCAGAATTAGCCAAATGGAAAAGGAGGTCCAAAAGAACACTGAAGAAAATACTACTTTAAAAATTAGATTGGAGCATGTGGAAGCTAGTGACTTCATGAGAAATCAAGATATTATATACCAGAACCAAAGGAATGAAAAAATGGAAGATAATGTGAAATATCTCATTGGAAAAAACACTGACCTGGAAAATAGATCCAGGAGAGATTATTTAAAAATTATCAGACTACCTGAAAGCCATGATCACAAAAAGAGCCTAGATATCATCTTTCAAGAAATTATCAAGGAGAACTGCCCTGACATTCTGGAGCTAGAGGGTAAAATAGAAATTGAAAGAATCCACAGATTGCCTCCTAGAAAAGATCCCAAAAAGAAAACTCCTAGGAACATTGTTGCCAAATTCCAGAGTTCCCAGATCAAGAAGAAAATACTGCAAGCAGCCAAAAAGAAACAATTCGAGTATTGTGGAAACAAAATCAGGATTATACAACATCTAGTAGCTTCTACATTAAGGGATTGAAGTGCTTGGAATATGATATTCTGGAGGTCAATAGAGCTAGAAATAAAACCAAGAATCACCTACCCAGCAAAACTGAGTATCATGCTCCATGGCAAAAAATGGATTTTCAATAAAATAGAGAACTTTTAAGCTTTCTCAGTGAAAAGACCAGAGCTGAATAGAAAATTTGACTTTCAAACACAAGATTCAAGAGAAGCATGAAAAGGTAAACAAGAAAGAGAAATCAAAAGGGACTTACCAAAGTTGAACTGTTTTGTTTACATTCCTACATGGAAAAATGATGTGTGTAATTCATGAGACCTCAGTATTACATATATATATATGTATAGACAGAGGGCACAGGGTTAGTTGAATATGAAGGGATCATATCTAAAAACAAAAATCAAATTAAGGTATGAGAGAGGAATATATTGAGAGAGGGAGAAAGGGAGAGATAGAATGGGGTACATTATCTCACATAAAAGTGGCAGGAAAAAGCAGTTCATTGGAAGGGAAGAGGGGGTAGGTGCTTTCATCAGATTTGACTTGAGGAGAGAATCATACACATGCAATTGGGTATCTATCTTACCCCACAGGAAAGAAGGAGGAAGGGGACAAAATATGGGGGATGATAGAAGAGAGGGCAGATATGGAGGGGGATGTAATCAAAAGCAAACTCTTTTTGAAAGTGGACAGGGTCAAGGGAAATAATTGAATAAAGGGTGACAGGACAGGAGGGAGCAAATTATAGTTAGTCTTTCACAACATGAGTATTGTGGAAGGTTTTTACAAATCATATATGTGTGGTCTATGTTGAATTGCTTGTCTTCTTACGGAGGGTGGGTGGGGAGGGAAGAGGGGAGAGAATTTGGAACTCAAAGTTTTAAAAGCAGATGTTCAAAAAAAAAAGGTTTTTTTCCATGCAACTGGGAAATAAGATTTACAGGCAATGGGGCGTAGAAATCTATCTTGCCCTACAAGAATTTAAGGGGAAAGGGAATGGGGGGGGGAGTGGTATGACAGAAGGGAGGGCTGACTGGGGAATGGGGCAATCAGAATATATGCCATCTGGGGGGGGGGTAGGGTAGAAAGGGGGAGAAAATTTGTAATTCAAAATCTTGTAGAAACTAATGCTGAAAACTAAAAATATCAAATAAATAAATGAAAAAACAAAAAACACTAGAAAACATAGTAATAAATGGAGTCTTCCTTAAAATCATAAGTAGCATCTACCTAAACCATCAGGAAGCATTGTATGTTAACAGGGATAAGCTAGATGCATTTCCAATAAGATTAGGGGTGAAACAAGGATGTCCATTATCACTCCAGTTATTCAATTTGATACTAGAAATGTTAGCTTTAGCAAAAGGAGAAGAAAAAGAACTTGAAGGAATTAGAATAGGCAAAGAAGAAACTAAGTTATCACTCATTGCAGATGATATGATGATTTACTTAGAGAATCCTAGAGAATCAAGTAAAAACCTACTTGAAATAATAAATAACACTAGCAAAGTTGCAGGATACTAAATAAACCCACATAAGTCCTCAGCATTCCTATATATTACTAACAAAGTCCAATACCAAGTGATAGTAAGAGAAGTTCCATTTAAAGTTACTGTAAGAGAGCATTACAAAATGCACAATGGATAATTTTGATTATGTTAAATTAAAAAAAAAATTGTACAAGCAAAGCCATTGCAACAAAGATTAGGAGAAAAGCAGAGAATTGGGAAAGAATCTTTACAATCAGTGTCTCTAATAAAGGCCTCATCTCTAAAATATATAGGGAACTGAATCAAATTTATAGGAATACAAGTCATTCCCCAGTTGAGAAATGGTCAAAGGATATGAACAGGCAGTTTTCAGAGGAAGAAATTAAAGATATTTATAGTCATATGAAAAAAAATGCTCTAAATCACTATTGATTAGAGAAATGCAAATCAAAACAACTCTTAGTTACCACATCTCTCCTGTCAGATTGTCTAACATGATAAAAAAGAAAAATTATTAATGCTGGAGAGGATGTGGGAAAATTGGAACATTGTTACTTTGTTGGTGGAGTTGTGAACTGATCCAGCCATTCTGGAAAGCAATTTGGAACTACGCTCAAACCTTATAAAAATGTGCACACCCTTTGACCCAACAATACCACTTCTAAGGGTGTATCCCAAAGAGATCACATAAGTGGGAAATGGACTCGTTTGTACAAAAAATATTTATAGCAGCTCTTTTTGTGGGGGCAAAGAATTGGAAATCAAGGGGATGCCCATAAATTGGGGAATGCCTAACCAAGTGGTGGTATATGAACGTAATGCAACACTATTCTATAAGAAATGAGGAGCAGACAGACTTCATAATAACCTGGAAAGATTTACATGATCTCATGCTAAGTGAGGGGAGCAAAACCAGTAGAACATTATACACAATTACAGACACACAGTATCTAGGATGACTAACTTTGATAAACTTGGTTCTTCTCAGCAATACAAGATTCAGACTCATGATGGAAAAAGCTATGCACATCTAGAGAAAGAATTATGTAGTCTGAATGAAGATTGAGGTAAACTGTTTGCTCTCTCTCTTTCTTTTCCTTCTTTTTTGGTTTTGTTTCTTCTTTCTCAGGATTCTTTTGATTGGTTATAATTCTTGTTTACAATTTGACTATTGTGTAAATAAGTTTAATGCAAAGGTATATGTAAAACCTATATCAGATTATATGCCATCGGTGGGGGAGGAGGGGGAGGAGAGAGAGGAGGAGAAAATTTGGAACTCAAAAACTTGTAGAACTCAGTGTTGTAAACCGAATATATATATGTATATATATATGTATGTATTTACAAAAAAAGAAATCTGGCTTTCTGAAGCATAATTGGGATTAAATTTGGAACTCGTAGGACCGTAGAGGGAACAGGGAGTTGAAAGCTCCTTAGACAATGACAAAAATCTGTGGGTGGGGATGGGAAAGAGGAAGGTAATGTCACAGAGGTGAGTTGGAGAGTTTTCATAACCACATAGTGTTTGTTCTCTCTAATATTGTCCTATTGTGTCTATACCTATTGTGGACCCCTGCATTTGAGGAAGCAAGTTTTTAGGAAAACCTAAAGAATATATGTTGTATAGGATTGTGATGGAATACTACTGTACTATAAGAAATGATGAGCTTGGTGATCTTAGAAAAATATGGATAGATTTCACATGAAATAATGAACAAAATGAGCTAAACCAAGACAATGTTATATACGGTAAGAGCAATATTTGTTAAGAATAATTTTGAGTGACTAAGTCATTTTGACTGTTATCAGTACCCAAATCAACTGAAAAAGACTTATAAACAAAGATGCTATCTCCATCCAGAGAAAGAACTAATAAATAGAAGCATGTATAGAATGGTTTTACACATACAGACACACACACATATATATGTGTGTATATATATGTATGTATGTATGTATGCATACACATACACATTGTCTAATGGTGGTCATCTCTAGGACTTGGGGGAAGGAAGAATAAAAAGAAATTTGCAGGATAACTTTATTATATACTTAAAAGGAATATCAAGTTATATATAACAGATTTGCAGTTTCCTGTGCAGTCTTTTTAATTATACTATGTTATGGAAATTGTGTTATTTCATAAATTAACTTTTTTTAAAGAAAGCCACTTGAATTTGATAGATATCCTCCAATGGTGTTTGACTGTTTTTGTGTTATAGATACTGGAATTTTAGGGGGAAGAAAGTCTTTATTCGCTCCAATTCTTATTTAAGAATTGGGTAAATACAGAATTGAAACTCCATTGCAGAAGCATATACCTAGTTAAGTGGAATCTCTCTGCATGACTTTTTTAAGGCTCAAATTAATAATAGTTACATAGGCTAATCTTGTTTTGTTAGGTTAGGCTTTGACTATAATTGTTGAGTATTGGGGACAGAAAGTAAGGCAGAGACAGAAGGAATACTTAATTGGACCTGCGGTATATCTGTTCCTGTTAAATGAAAATTCATTTTATTTCAAAGGTTCTATGGTAGACTTAAAGGGGAGCTGGGTGGCACAGTGGACAGAGCACCAGACCTGGAGGCAAGAAAATTCATCTCCCTGAGTATACATCTGGCCTCAGGCACTTACTTAAGTGACCCTGGGCAGATTACTTAACCCTTTTTGCCTCAGTTTCCTCCTCTGTAAAATGAGCTGGAGAAGGAAATGGC